>NC_091619.1:66959489-67260909 GCF_027580195.1 Bos mutus | reverse complement strand
TCTATTTGCCATGAAGTGATGGGACCAGATGCCATGATCTTAGTTTTCTGAATGTTGAGCTTTAAGCCAACTTTTTCACTCTCCTCTTTCACTTTCATCAAGAGGCTCTTTAGTTCTTCTTCACTTTCTGCCATAAGGGTGGTGTCATCTGCATATCTGAGGTTATTGATATTTCTCCTGGCAATCTTGATTCCAGCTTGTGATTCCTCCAGCTCAGCGTTTCTCATGATGTACTCTGTATATAAGTTAAATAAGCAGGGTGACAATATACAACCTTGACATATTCCTTTCCCTATTTGGAACCAGTCTGTTGTTCCACGTCCAGTTCTAACTGTTGCTTCTTGACTTGCATACAGATTTCTCAGGAGGCAGATCAGGTGGTCTGATATTCCAATCTCTTTCTTCCTTAATTTATTCATTATTAGCAAACATTTATTGATGTCTTACTGGGTATCAAGAATCTGCCTGCAGTGTGGGAGACCCTGTTTTCAATCCCTGTGTCGGGAAGAACCCTTGGAGAAGGAAATGTCAACCCACTCCAGTATTCTTGCCTGGAGAATCCCATGGCCAGAGAAGGCTGCCAGGCTACAGTTCATAGGGTCACAAAGAGTCAGACATGACTGAAAGACTTCACTTTCTCTGGGTATCAAATAATAGGCTAGGCACTGAAGCTACCTAGGTGACTAAGGGAATCTCGACCCTCTTGGAGTTGTTTGATAAAGCCTCAGGAAGATAGACCTTAACCAAATAAACACATCAGTAACAATTTACTTGCAAATGTGGTATCAGAGATGCTATGAAGGAGAAGTACAAGATATGAGGACAATATCTAATCTAAAATTTAAAAGATGAGTAAGAGCTAGCATGATGGCTGGCAGTCTTGGCAAAGGGCATAGTGTGGGCAAAGAGCCAATGATAGGAAAGAACTTGGCAGCTACGAGGAACTAAAACAAAGCCAGCATGGTTGGAGAACATTGGGTGAGAGGCTGAGTGATAGGAGCCGGGACTGGAGAAGCAGGCTGCTGCTGCTAAGTCACTTCAGTCGTGTTCGACTCTGTGCAACCCCAGAGACGGCAGCCCACCAGGCTCCCCCGTCCCTGGGATTCTCCAGGCAAGAACACTGGAGTGGGTTGCCATTTCCTTCTCCAGTGCAGGAAAGTGAAAAGTGAAAGTGAAGTCGCTCAGTCGTGTCCAACTCTTAGCGACCCCATGGACTGCAGCCTACCAGGCTCCTCCATCCATGGGATTTTCTAGGCAAGAGTACTGGAGTGGGGTGCCATGGAGAAGCAAGAAGGGAGGGACACACGTGGTTATACCCTTGTAGAAATATATGCTGGAGCACCCAAGGTCTGAGAGGATCTGAGGTTGTTGAGTATCATTTGTAATCTTTTATGTTTTCAAAAAAAAGAACTGCTGCTGAAGTAAAAAAGTCTGGGCATCATGGTCAGGTACTGGAACAAAATAAAGATCATCATCCCATGCATCAGTAAACTTTTGTTTGTTTGTTTGTTTACAGTTCTAGTTACTGAAGTTGAAGCTCCAATATTTTGGCCACCTAATGCGAAGAGCTGACTCACTGGAAAAGACTCTGATGCTGGGAAAGACTGAAGGCAAAGGGATAAGGAGGCAGCAGAGGATGAGATGGTTAGATGGCATCTCCAACTCAAAGGACATGAATATGAGCAAACTTCAGGAAGGAGTTTGCTCATACTGCTCCATTGTGAAGGACAGGAGTTTGAGTGCCTGGGGTGTCACAGTCTATGGGGTTGCAGAGAGGCAGACACAACTTAGCGACTGAGCAACAATAACAAACAACAAGTAGCCACAATTTAAAGAAAAATATAGTGGAGTTAGGGAAGGCCCAGAGGAAGTCACAAGAAAACGGGCCAGAAAATGTGGTCCATACATATAACATTTTATTTTATATCAAGTTCTGCTTTCTGCATGGCCATGGTGGAGTGAGAAAGATGTAGCCCAACACTGCTCCTCACTCCCTTTACAGCCTAGGGCAGGCATGCTGTGTCTGTTTTTCTGTCTTTACAACAGGAGGAAGCTCCATCACAGTTGTTGTCAGGAGTAAGTAACGTGATACTAAAATGCTCACCATAGTGCCTGTCACATAACAGAGACTTGGTGATGAATGTTAATGCCCTTCCTTGTAGAAAACAGGAGCTCTGACAGATGCTGCCACGTAAAAATAAAATAGGTGAATGAAAAGAAGAGACGACTGATAAACAACAGATTATTTTGTATATCACTAATATTTTTTTATACAGCCTAAGGCATGAAGAAAATAAGTGCACCTCAAAACATACTGGTATCCCTTCCAAACCATAAGAGCACAATAGAAGGTCGCTAACATTCCTGTCTAGCAGGAGTCTCCCTGGCACTCCTTTAATAATCATGCCCCAGGCAGCTCTGCCCCAAGGCTGTTCCGGTGTTTACCTACTTTGCTTGTCTCCCAGTTTTCACCACTAGGATGAACATGCTCCTCCACATAAATACAGACAGACATATATACATTTTCCAAGACTCTTAAACTCACTTTTTTTTTAAACCTGTTCCTAACTCTCAGTGCTCTCAATTAACCCATCCTTGTTCCAGATATTCAGGAATAATGTGCCCCACTTTAGAGTGGGGGGAGTGGGATGAATGGGGAGAATGGGATTGACTTATATACTCTGCTGCTACTGCTGCAAAGTCACTTCAGTCATGTCCGACTCTGTGCGACCCCATAGACAGCAGCCCACCAGGCTCCCCCGTCCCTGGGATTCTCCAGGCAAGAACACTGGAGTGGGTTGCCATTTCCTTGTCCAATGCATGAAAGTGAAAAGTGAAAGTGAAGCCGCTCAGTCATGTCCAACTCCTCGCGACCCCATGGACTGCAGCCTACCAGGCTCCCCCGACCATGGGATTTTCCAGGCAAGAGTACTGGAGTGCTACTATGTATAAAATAGACAGCTGATGAGAACCTACCAGATAGCACAGGGAACTCTACTCAATGCTCTCTGGTGACCAAAATGGGAAGGAAATTCAAAAAAGAGGGATACATTTATACAAATAACACAACAGTGTAAAGGAACTATTGGTTCACTTCAGTTGCTCAGTGGTTTCCAACTTTGCGACCCCATGGACTGCAGCATGCCAAGCCTCCCTGCCCATCACCAACTCCCGCAGTTTACTCAAACTCATGTCCATTGAGTAGGTGATGCTATCCAACCATCTCATCCTCTGTCATGCCCTTCTCCTCTTGCCTTCAATCTTTCCCAGCCTCAGGGTCTTTTTAAATGAGTCAGCTCTTCACACCAGGTGGCCAAAATATTGGGTTTCAGCTTCAACATCAATCCTTCCAATGAACATTCAGGACTGATTTCTTTTAGGATGGACTGGTTGGATCTCCTTGCAGTCCAAGGGACTCTCAAGAGCCTTCTCCAACACCACAGTTCAAAAGCATCTATTCTTCGGCGCTCAGCTGTCTTTATAATCCAACTCTCATATCCATACATGACTAGACAGACCTTTGTTGACAAAGTAATGTCTCTGCTTTTTAATATGCTGTCTAGGTTGGTCATAACTTTTCTTCCAAGGAGCAAGCGTCTTTTCATTTCATGGCTGCAGGCACCATCTGCAGTGATTTTGGAGCCCCCCAAAAATGAAGTCTCTCACTGTTTCCACCATTTCTCCATCTATTTGCCATGAAGTGATGGGACCAGATACCATGATCTTAGTTTTCTGAATGTTGAGTTTTAAGCCAACTTTTTCACTGTTCTCTTTCACTTTCATCAAGAGGCTCTTTAGTTCTTCTTGACTTTCTGCCATAAGGGTGGTATCATCTGCCTATCTGAGGTTATTGATATTTCTCCCGGCAATCTTGATTCCAGCTTGGGCTTCTTCCAGCCCAGCGTTTCTCATGATGTACTCTGCATATAAGTTAAATAAGCAGGTGACAATACACAGCCTTGACGTACTCCTTTTCCTATTTGGAACCAGTCTGTTGTGCCATGCCCAGTTTTCTAACTGTTGCTTCCTGACCTGCATACAGGTTTCTCAAGAAGTAGGTCAGGTGGTCTGGTATTCCCACCTCTTGAAGAATTTTCCACAGTTTATTGTGATCCACACAGTCAAAGGCTTTGGCATAGTCAATAAAGCAGCAATAGATGTTTTTCTGGAACTCTCTTGCTTTTTCCATGATCCAGCAGATGTTGGCAATTTGATCTCTGGTTCCTCTACCTTTTCTAAAACCAGCTTGAACATCTAGAAGTTCACAGTTCATGTAGTGTTGAAGCCTGGCTTGGAGAATTTCGAGCATTACTTTACTAGCGTGTGAGATGAGTGCAATTGTGTGGTAGTCTGAGCATTCTTTGGCACTGACTTTCTTAGGAATTGGAATGAAAACTGACCTTTTCCAATCCAGTGGCCATTGCTGAGTTTTCCAAATTTGCTGGCATACTGAGTGCAGCACTTTCACAGCATCATCTTTCAGGATTTGAAATAGCTCAACTGGAATTCCATCACCCCCACCAGCTTTGTTGGTAGTAATGCTTGCTAAGGCCACTTGACGTCATATTCCAGGACTCTGGCTCTAGGTGAGTGACCACACCGTCGTGATTATCTGGGTCGTGAAGCTTTTTTTGCAGTTCTTCCATTATGCTTGCCACCTCTTCTGTATATCTTCTGCTTCTGTCAGGTCCATACCATTTCTGTCCTTTATTGAGCCCATCTTTGCATGAAATGTTCCCTTGGTATCTCTAATTTTCTTGAAGAGGTCTCTAGTCTTTCCCATTCTATTGTTTTCTTCTATTTCTTTGCATTGATTGCTGAGGAAGGCTTTCTTATCTCTCCTTGCTATTCTTTTGAATTCTGCATTCAAATGAGTATATACATCCTTTTCTACTTTGCTTTTGAATTCTCTTATTTTCACAGCTATTTGTAATGCCCCCTCAGACAGCCATTTTGCTTTTTTGCATTTCTTTTTCTTGGGGATGGTCTTGCTCCCTATCTCCTCTACAATGTCATGAACCTCCATCCATAGTTCATTAGGCACTCTATCAGATCTAGTCCCTTAAATCTATTCCTCACTTTCACTGTATAATCATTAGAAATTTGATTTTAAGTCATACCTTAATGGTCTAGTGGTTTTCCCTACTTTCTTCAATTTAAGTCTGAATTTGGCAATAAGGAGTTCATGATCTGAGCCACAGTCAGCTTCCAGTCTTATTTTTGCTACTGTATAGAGCTTTTCCATCTTTGGCTGCAAAGGTTATAATCAATCTGATTTTAGTGTTGACCATCTGGTGATGTCCATGTGTAGAGTCTTCTCTTGTGTTGTTGGAAGAGGCTGTGTGCTATGACCAGTGTGGTCTCTTGGCAGAACTCTATTAGCCTTTGCCCTGCTTCATTCTGTACTCCAAGGCCAAATTTGCCTGTTACTCCAAGCATTTCTTGACTTCCTACTTTTTCATTCCTGTCCCCTGATGAAAAGGACAACTATACTCAAAATAAAATAAAATAAAATAAACCCTCTTAACAGATGTCTTTAATGCTGTAGTGTAAATAAGTGTTATGCTACATTTTGCAGAAAGAAATTAGGTAATTTATCCATATTCATAGTAACTACATTTTTAGACCATGTCCCCTAAGAGAAAACATAAAGCACAAATTCCTTGCAGAAACTGTGACACCCAGATGATAGATGGCAGATAAGGGAGGTAAAGAAAAGGCCCGGTTTGGCAGTAATGATGCCATTTCTGAACCATTTATGCAATTAATTGCCTGCTATATGGGGTTTCCCAGGTGGTGCTAGTGGTAAAGAACCTGCCTGCCAATGCAGGAGGCATAAGAGACATGGGTTCAGTCCCTGGGTCAGGAAGGTTCCCTGGAGAAGGAAATGGCAACCTGCTCCAGTATTCTTTCCTGGAAAATTTCATGGACAGAGGAACCTGGCAGGCTACAGTCTATCAGGCTGCAAAGGAATCAGACATGACTGAGTGTGCACACACATAGCTACCTATAGGGAAAGTCATGTTTCTCAACTTTTACTATTGTCTCTTTTCATTTGTGACCTTTAAAAAATATCTCTTTTTTTTCTCCTCAAAAAAATAAAAATAAAGATTCATTGAATGAATGAGCTCTATGAGATATCATCTCAAGCAATGTCATCCTAAATAAACACTTCTAGGATTCACTTCATTTGTCCAGATCAGCACTATCCTTTGAATGAGCAAAGATGCAATATCCTCCCATATCAGCCTGTATAATAGGTCCAAATGCTATGTGAGGGGCAGGTAAGAGAAGAAAAGGTAGAAATTGGGCAAATTTCTAATAACCACATATAGAATCACAAGCCCCAAAATGATTCCTTAAAAGTTTATGGAAAATTGACAGCACTGACTGCAAATTTCTGGCTGTATTTTGGGAGAAGGAGGTTCTAGAAATGGTGCTTGTTACATTTATATACTACTTTAAATTAAAATAGCTTTGTATTATTTTTATTCATTCAACCAAAATTTCTTGAGCACCTACTCTATGTTAGTAGTGTGGCATTAGGGGTCACAAAGAAATAGCAAGATCCTGTCTCTATCCCTGATAGTCTGCAGTCCAGTGAGAAAGAGAATTCTCTATAATTCTTGAAGCAGCAACAGGACATAAGGGTGCCACCATTATAAGACATGGGAAAGATGTTTGAAGTACAGTGTAGTGAAGTTAGTAACTCGGGGGATTCAAATTAGACTGCTGGCATAATGGTGTATCCCATTTCTGAATTCCAGAAGCACAGTCAAAGTCAGAATCTTACCCAGGTCCATGACAAAGACAGTGAATTAGATAAAGAAATGGGACTCAACAATCCTAACTCATTCCATTCCATTACCTTAAGCATCTTTAGAAAGTGTTGAAGAAGAAAAGGGTCTCAAGTCAAAGGAAGCAGTTAGAGCTCAATATGGCTCATGAAGTAGGTTAGGAAAATGCTCTTGGTGCCAAGATATACTAGTCAATTTCCCAACCTTCAAGAGACATTTGAAGGTTAGTCTAAAGATCACTTCACATAGATTCATCTGCCTTTGGAGACTGTCCAATTATATCCCCCCATGTAAAGGTCAGAAGCAAAACAGCCATACTTCAGTGCAAGCAGTGGACAAAAAGAAGGAAAAGGATGTAAGCTGAATAAGCATAAGCTACCAAGTATAAGATGATTGAAGATAAGAAAAGGATTAAACAGTCACAAAAGAAGAAAGTGAGGGCATCTCTCTTTAACAGCCATTGACCCATAACAGAATTCAATCACCAAATACAAAAGGGAAAAGAACCATGATTCTCAGTGAAAAACAAGAAAACTCTGGTGTGACTTAGCTGGGATTACAATGGAAGGAAGGAGAGGAAAGAGGAAAATGAAGACAAAATAAGTAGAGAGAGGTTATTACATATGCACAGATATACTCTGGGACTTTTTTTTTTCTGTGATATTTTCCCATATTTATTCTGAACAGCTGCCACATCACAATGATATACTTTAATGTTGCTGTTGTTGCCACAGAGGTTTAAAATAGGTGAAGGTGAAAGTGAAAAGTCACTCAGTTGTGTCTTTGCAACACCATGGACTGTACAGTCCATGGAATTCTCCAGGCCACAATACTGGAGCAGGTAGCCATTCCCTTCTCCAGGGGATCTTCCCAACCCAGGGATCGAACCCAGTTCTCCTGAATTGCAGAAGGATTCTTTACCATCCAAGCCATTAGAATATGTGCCAAAATACAATTGTTAGTTCAGGGTAGCCCAAATCCTGTGATGAAAATATTCTCTGATAACAATTTACTAGGATCTGTGAATTTTGTATTATTTCTAATCTTGAGCTCCAAGTGAGTTGAGAGTTTTCAGTCTACCTTCAGTATTTAATTAAATTGAATAGATTTTATTCAGTAGGATTTGATGAGGAAAAAGCAGAAAATGTAGCATTTCACAATATTTGTTCAATACAGAGACATGACATTTTTAATGCAATAATAATTTGTTGAATAAAATAAATAATCAATTTTAATTTCTGAGGATGAAAAAGGTGTTTTGCGACCATATAGAACAAGGAAAACCAATTTATGACATGAGAGCTTCCATAACTACATCCTCGGCTATGTCAAATATTTCAATCACAGTGTTCTACACTTAAGCCTAGACATGGTCTCAGAATCCTTCTCAACACAGGACTGCAGGAAACTACACTGTTAAATTAAAGCTGGCATTTAGACTGAAACTGAGTCTTATCTCTGAAATAGAAGTCTCCATCAGACAAGCCATAAGCAAGAAATGTTTTCCTAGAATTTCTCCTCTGGTATCAACATAGAAATTAACAATTCTGATAATCATCAAATCCACAAATATATACATTTTAGAGCATGTTATTCTGCCTTCTTCCCCTTTTACAGTACTATGTGCATCTATAAATCTTGAGCAGACCACAGACCCAGCACAAGACAGCTTTGGTGGATACCCTTATTATAGGCTATATTAATTGTGCACTTAGACTATTATATTTATAAAACTTGACATAGGGCTTCCCTGATAGCTCAGCTGGTAAAGAATCCACCTGCAATGCAGGAGACCCTGGTTCGATTCCTGGGTTGGGAAGATCCTCTGAGAAGGGATAGGCTACCCACTCCAGTATTCTTGAGCTTCTCTTGTGGCTCAGCTGGTAAAGAATCTGCCTGCAATGCAGGAGACCTGGGCTTGATCCCTGGATTGGGAAGATCTCCTGAAGAAGGGAAAGGCTATCCACTCCAGTATTCTGGCCCGGAGAATTCCATGGACTGTACAGTCCATGGGGGTCACAAAGAGTCGGACACAACTGACAGACTTTCACTTGACATAAATTTTCTGTTATCCAAAACCTTGTATATTTATTTAATGCCTTTCTAGAACACCATGGAATCACTAGAACCTGGCACATATAAGATACTCAATACATATTTATTGCTCAGCTGGGTTACAAAATGTTATGGTCCTACAACTTCCCTTCTCCCTACTATAGACACTTAACCTGCAAAGCATGGGTATCTGGGACAGTTTCTGCCTATCCTGAATCCTGCAGAATAGCCCACAATAATGTCTACTGCCTGAAAATTACAAAGTTTATTCTTAGCCAGATCTCTAGGTTAATGTGACCCATGTCCAGTGGTATGTTTTTCATTAATTTCTCTTTCATTATCAAGTTGGCAGGTTGATTCAGGGAATACACTTTTGCCCATGCCCAAAAACCATTCATGGCTAGGAATACACAGAGTCCCTGACATCCTACATAAACTCAAAGTTATACTCTCCTAAACTTTTCAATTGTATGTAGCCAGTTTTCCCATGTCTGTTTTAAATGCATCCTTTGTCCTCAATCTATGATATTTGATTGAGCCACCATTTTAAATATAGATAACAGACCCAGCAATCAGAAGGGAACCTTGATTCTTTTGCCAGAAATTTTTTCAAAGGATCTTTCCATCCAAAAATATTTACTATCTACTTTATTCAAAACAGGATGTTAGGCACCAGTGTTAATGAAGAATAAGATAGGCACAGCCTTGCTTTCAGAAAGCTCACATTCTAGTAAGAGAAGGACATAACTAACTTAAAATTAATAACTGTTACAATTGTTTTGAGGTGCCATAAAGAAGAGGTGTGAGATGCCTTAAAAGCATGAAACAAGGAAACTCATTTGAGAGTCAAGGAAGGCTTATATTAAGATGTTGAAATATAGACAGGAATTAAACAGACCAAAGTTTAGGAGGATGAGTGTTTAAGGCTGAGGGAACAGCACATACAATACCTATAAGGAAAGAGAGCATGCACATTCTAAGACCTTATAAAATTCTAGACATACACACCCCAGTGTTCACTGCAGCACTATTTACAATAGCCAGGACATTGAAGCAACCTAAATGTCCATCAACAGAGGAAAGGATAAAGAAAATGTGGTATACATATACAATGGAATATTATACAGTCATAATAAAGAATGAAATAAGGCCATTTGCAGCAACGTGGATGGACCTAGAGATTGTCATGCTGAGTGAAGTAAGTCAGACAGAGAGAAATAAATATATTATTTGTATGTGCAATCTATTGCAAAAATGTTACAAATCAACTTATCTACAAAACAGGAGTCACAGATGCAGAAAGCAAACTTGTGGTTACCAAGGGTGAAAGGGGGGCAGGAAGGATAACTGGAAGATTGGTACTGACATATACACACCACCATATATAAAATAGATAACTAACAAGAACCTACTGTACAGCACAAGGAACTTTGCTCAACACTCTGTAATGGCCTATAAGGGAAAAGAATCTAAAAACAGTGGTTCTGTGTGTGTGTGTGTGTGTGTGTGTGTGTATACACACACACATATATATATAACTGATTCACTTTGCTACAAAGCAGAAACTAACACGACACTGTAAATCAACTATACTTCAATAAAAATTAATTTTAAAAAAGTCTAGCACAATTGCAAAGAATAAAAAGAGCAAAAGAGAAAGCACAGGAACAATGGGTGGAGGCTTTATGTGGTTAAGACTAGGATTTTTTTTATCGTTATTGCGACATCAGTGGGAAACCATTGAAGAGTTCTGGGCAGGGTTAAAATGTGTATTTTTCAAAGATTTGTCTGGCTGCAGTGTGCAGAATGAAAGAAAGGAAATAAGAATGATGAAAGAGACCCGTCAGGGACTGGAGCAGCTTTTGAGGTGAGAGATGGTTATAGCTCAGCCAATGGAGATGGAGGCAAAGACTGACACAAAGGTATTTGACTGGTTAAAGTGACAGAACTGGTTAAAGTGATAGAGCGATGAGGAAGGGGAAAGAGAAACTCATGATAAGGTCTATGTTTGTGGATTGGACAGCTAGGCAAGTGGCTGTATCAGACACTGAGATAGATATGGAGTAAGTCTAGAAGACTGATGATGTATTTGTTTCTGGACACAGGTCTGATCTCTAAACAGAGTTGTCATGTTGCCAATGGATACATGAGTTTGGAGTCTAGAGCAAAAAGTATGATTAAAAATATACATTTGTCTTACCTAATGTATACTGGAATGAATTTTTAAGATTAACTTAATATGTGTCCTACAAACAGATTATACCTTCCTTGTTTTCCTCTATGCTATAAGTAGGCCCTGGCCAGCCATCTACTTCATACATAGCAGTGTACATACGTCAACTGAAAGAAAGTGGAAGTGAAAGTCTCTCAGTTGTGTCCAACTCTTTGTGACCCCATGGACTACAGAGTCCATGGAATTCTCCAGGCGAGAATACTGGAGTGGGTAGCTGTTTCCTTCTCCAGGGGATCTTTCCAACCCAGGGATCAAACCCAGGTCTCCCACATTTTAGGTGGATTCTTTACCAGCTGAGCCACCAGGGAAGCCCACATACGTCAGTTACCACACTAAAAAACATTTTATACACACACACACACATACGGGTAATAGTCTAAGGAAAGAGTCCCAATGAGAAGAAAGTCAAGGCTAAAATCTTTAGCCCACACCAAAAAAAGATGGGAAGTTTGATGAAGCAACAAAGGAGACTAAGAGATAACAAGGAAACTTTCAGAAAACTTTTCTTTACTCTCCAAATTTTCTATAATTAGAATGTCTTATAATAACTAAGAGCAATAGCCTTTATTTTATTTTATTATCTTTTTTTTTTTTTTTTTTAAAGTGACCATCCCTCTGAAAAGGTATCTGAATGTTGAACCTGGACTGGCAGATGACATTTCACATGTTTCAATATTTTAAAGTGAGAAAAGGTATCTGAATGTTCATGGCAGATTTTCTGCGCTATATTTTTAAAACCATAGGATTACAGCAAATAACAGTGATAAATACAGAAAGCATGGAAATACCAAAAAGTGACATTTCCTTTTGCTTTTACCCCTCATAGCCAGCTTCTTAGGACATTATAATAACAAAATCAGAGGTGCTGTGCTCTTGCCTGGAAAATCCCATGGATGGAGGAGCCTGGTAGGTTGCAGTCCATGGGGTCGCTAAGAGTCAGACACGACTGAGCGACTTCACTTCCACTTTTCACTTTCATGCATTGGAGAAGGAAATGGCAACCCACTCCAGTGTTCTTGCCTGGAGAGTCCCAGGGACAGGGGTGCCTGGTTGGCTGCCGTCTGTGGGGTTGCACAGAGTCGGACACGACTGAAGTGACTTAGCAGCAGCAGCAGCAGAGGTGCTGTGACACTTAAGTATCTTACTGGAATTAAAGAAGAATGAGCCTGTTTGTCATCCCATGTCCTGCAAGGTACAGAATTCACTGTTACCCAGTTTGCACAACAGCAAGCCAACAATTATGTGTTGAGTACCTATGATATGACGCAGAATAGGATACAGGCTCTGCATCCTACAGATACACAAAATAGCCAGTTCACTGCCCTCTTGGAGCTTACAGTCTATCAGCCAGATGGACAATTAAAAATAAGCATACATGGTGGGAGGGAGGAAGGCTCAAAAGTGAGGAGATATATATATACTTATGGCTGATTCACACTATTGTGTAGCAGACCCAACAGAACACTGTAAAGCAATTATCCTCCAAATAAAAAGAAAAGCATACAAATAAAAATATAACTAAAAATTATGTTCAGTGCTGTAAAGGAAAACTAGAAGATACTATGACACAATACAAGAAGAAAACCTAATTTTTTTACACACACAAGTCATGCGAAAAAAGAAAAAAAGAGTCACTCAGTAAAGTGGCATTCAAGCCTGCATGTAAATGATGACAAAGAGGTATTCAAGAGATGATTGGGAGAAGCCTGCCAGAGCATGCATGGTAGATTGGAGGGATAAAATAAGCTAGTATCGTTGGAGGGTTTGAGTGGAGGAAAGAGTAGTAAAAGGGACACCTACAATGGAAAGAAGGGGCCAAATCTTGCAGGGCCTCTAAGTCAGAGAAAACATGCTAGATTTTATCCTAAATACAATACATTTTGTTCATGATACTCATATATTCTAATTTTTATTATGAAAAGTCAGTTTTTTAAAAGAATTGTATGAATTGATCAAAAATAAAGCAGGGGGAACTTCTGCCTGTGAAGGATTAATTGCTGTGTGAATTGCCTTCTTGCCATATATAAGTAGGAAAACAAAACAAAAAATCAAAGAACAATGGTTTTCAGAGCATGGGACTCTGGTCTCTGAGTGAAGGGAAACAAACCAGGTGAGACTTTCGGTTGCTCCAGATCACCACTTGGAAACAGGTCCACGCTATGGCTCAGAGCTGTTGTTGTTTAGTCACAAAGTCGTGTCCAACTATTTTGTGATCCCATGGACTGTAGCCTGCCAGGCTCTTCTGTCCATGGAATTCTTGAGGCAAAAACACTGGAGTGGGTTGCCATTCCCTGCTCCAGGGGATCTTTCTGACCCAGGGATCGAAGCTGTGTCTCCTGCATTTGCTGGTAGATTCTTTACCACTGAGTCACCAGGGAAGCCCTTAGAGAAATAAGCCTAAACAGAGCACAGTGATTCCACTGAGACCAGAGTTTGAAAAGCAGAGATGCATAAAATTTTTGGACAGAATATTAAAAAATCACAATATCAAGCAGTCTGATAATGCATAATTAGAGTTCCACTAAGGCAGAGAGGAATAGAAAAGTATTTGAAGAAATAATCAATGAACTTTTTCCAAATTTGATGAAAACTCTAAGCCCACAGAGTCAGAATCTCGACAAACCACAAGCAGATAAACATGAAAACCACACCAGAGAATATAGTAAACAAACTGATGAGAAACAACAAAACAGAAAATGAAATCTTAAAAACAGCCAGAGAAAGATATGTACAGAGGAAGAAAGATAAGAATGAATGACAGGAGATTTTTCATCAGAGATCTAAGACAATGAATGACATCTTCAAAGCGCTGAAGGGAAAAGAGTTCTATTAACATGAAATTATATATCTAGAAGAAAATCTTTCAAAAATAAAGATGAAATACTTTTTTCAGACCAACAAAAAGCAAAAGAGTTCATTTACAGATCCTTATGTTATGTTAAAGGAAGTTCTAGAGAAGACAGAAGGAAAATGATATCTGATAAAAACAATAAATCTACCCAAAGGAACAAGGAACAACATATGTGTGCATATACATATATAGATAAATATAAAAATATTTTTCTCATTTTTAATCTTTTGACCACAGACTATTTAAAGCAAAAACAACAGCAGTGCTTGTGGGATTTATAACACATTAGCGACAATAAGACCAACAGGAGGAGGGTGGTGGAAGCAAACTGCTGTAAGATCCTTATACTCATCAAGGAGTGGTATTAATATAATATCATTTGAAGGCAGACTATCATAAGTTAAAGATGTATACTGTAAATCCTAGAGCAACCACTGAAAATAAAAAAGAAGTATATTAAAGTCTTTTAAAATATACTTTAGGTATGTTAAAGTGTATAAAGTATTATTTTATAGGATGTCATTTGCATAATTTAAAAACACAAGCATGTAAAGTTCATTTACAAGGTTGGTGCTGCTGCTAAGTCGCTTCAGTCGTGTCCAACTCTGTGAGATGCCATGGACGACAGCCCACCAGGCTCCTCTGTCCCTGGGATTCTCCATGCACATGTGTATATTTGAGGACATATAGCAAATATATTAGAGTGGTTGTCCAAGACAGGGCAAGGGAGGGGCAAAGGTGCAGACATCACAGGTGTTAAATCATTTCTGGAGATAAAATGGAATAATAAAAAATAATCAAAAGAAGAGAACAGTCTTCAATAACTGCTGCCTAAAAAAGTGGATAGTTACAAGTAAAAGAATGAAATCAGAACATTCTCTAACACCAAACACAAAATTAAATTCAAAATGAATTAAAGACCTATGTGTAAGACTAGACATTATAAAACTCCTAGGGGGAAACAGAGAACAATCTTTGACATAAATTGCAACAATATTTTTTTGGATCCGTCTCCTAGAGTAATGGAAATAAAAGCAAAAATAAACAAATGGAACCTAATTAAACTTAAAAGCTTTTGCACAACAAAGGAAACCATAAACTCAACAAAAAGACAACGTACAGAATGGGAGAAAATATTTGCAAATGATGCGACCAACAAGGGTTTAATTTCCAAATCACAAACAGCTTATACAGCTCAACTTAAAAAAAACAAACAACCCAATCAAAAAATGGGCAGAAGATCTAAATAGACATTTCTCCAGGGAAGACATACAAATGACCAAGCAGCATGTGAAAACATGCTCAACATCACTAATTATTAGAGAAATGCCAATTAAAATTACAATGAAGTATCACTTCACACTAGTCAGAACGGCCATTGGTAAAAAGTCTACAAACACATAATAAATGCTGGAAAGGGTGTGAGAAAAGGGAACCCTCATACACAGTTGGTGGGAATGTAAACTGGTGCAGTCACTATGGAGAACAGTAGGGAGGGTCCTTTAAAATCTAAAAATAGAGTTACCATATGCTCCAGCACCCTTGAACATATATCCAGAAAAGACAAAAACTTTCTAATTAAAAAGACACATGTGCTCCACTGTTCACAGAAGCAATATTTATAATAGTCAAGACATCTAAACAACCTAAATGCCCATCAACAGCTAAATAAAGACAGTGTGGTATATACATGTGTATATACACACATATATATACACAATAGAATATTACTCAGCTATAAAATAAAAGAACGAAATAATGCCATTTGAAGCAGTAAGTGAAGACCTAGAGATTATCATACTGAGTGAACTACCTCAGACAAAAACAAATATATATCACTTATACATGGAATCTAAAAAAATGGTACAAAAGAACTTAATTTATAAATCATTTTTCTGTACAGCTGATACTAACACATTTTTAATTAACTATATTTCAATTAAAAAATTAAAAATTAAAATAAAGGAAAGGAAAGGATAGAAGGAAAGAAAAAAAGGAAAATGGAACACAGAAGAGATGAAATAAATAAAAATAACCAGCAAGATTCTTGGTTTAAACCCAGTGCTATTAGTAATTAAAGCAAATCATCTAAACACTTCAATTAAACAACAGAAACTGTCAGTTTAAATGAGCATGCACAACTACCTGCTGTCCATAGAAATAAAAATCCTGGGATTGATTAAAATTTCCATATAGTTTCCTTAATTTCTTAGGTTTTGAATGCTTTGATTAGAGCCTCTAGGTTTTCAGATTATTTTGGCGTGTACAATTTTCTTTACTCAATCAAAGGAAATACTTCTAGAAGACTGTTCTATACATCTGTGTCTCTTTTGCTGTCTCGCATACAGGGCTGTCGTTACCATCTTTCTAAATTCCATATATATGCGTTAGTATACTGTATTGGTGATTTTCCTTCTGGCTTACTTCATTCTGTATAATCGGCTCCAGTTTCATCCACCTCATTAGAACTGATTCAAATGTATTCTTTTTAATGGCTGAGTAATACTCCATTGTGTATATATACCACAGCTTGCTTATCCATTCATCTGCTGATGGACATCTAGGTTGCTTCCATGTCCTGGCTATTATAAACAGTGCTGCGATGAACATTGGGGTACATGTGTCTCTTTCAATTCTGGTTTCCTCGGTGTGTATGCCCAGCAGTGGGATTGCTGGGTCGTATGGCAGTTCTAGTTCCAATTTTTTAAGGAATCTCCACACTGTTCTCCATAGTGGCTGTACTAGTTTGCATTCCCACCAACAGTGTAAGAGGGTTCCCTTTTCTCCACACCCTCTCCAGCATTTATTGCTTGTAGACTTTTGGATTGCAGCCATTCTGATTTACGTGAAATGGTACCTCATTGTGGTTTTGATTTGCATTTCTCTGATAATGAATGATGTTGAGCATCTTTTCATGTGTTTGTTAGCCATCTGAATGTCTTCTTTGGAGAAATGTCTATTTAGTTCTTTGGCCCATTTTTTGATTGGGTTGTTTATTTTTCTGGAATTGAGCTGCAGGAGTTGCTTGTATATTTTTGAGTCTAGTTGGTTGTCAGTTGCTTCATTTGCTATTTGTTGCCCCTTCTATCAAATTGTTGCTGTTGCTTTAACTGCATCACTTGGAGTTAGAATTTTTGCTAACCTTTCTTAGGAAAAATTTGCAATCTCTGTGCATAAATGACTCAAAAATGCACAGTGATATTGTAAAGCATATTTACTGTGTATGGATTACAAGAATAACCCTAACTTGAAGAGAACTGTTTTTTGTTTTTCAGGCACAATCCTTTGGTTTAAGATTTAAATATATTTATTAAAAGTAATTATGGACTACACTTTTAAAAAAAAAGGAAATACTTCTTTTGATAAAGTAAAAGTTTAAAACACTGTTTTAAACACTGTTAAACACTGTTTTAATGTTAAACACCATTAAAACACTGTTTTCTGAACAGTGAATATATCCCCAAAATTGTACAGACTAGTATATAAAGGAATCTACAAAATGCAAGAATATCCAAGGTTAAAATTTATGTTCTCATCCTTTGCTTTTATTTACCATGCTCCAATCCCAAAGAAAGGCAATGCCAAAGAATGTTCAAACTACCGCACAATTGCACTCATCTCACACACTAGTAAAGTAATGCTCAAAATTCTCCAAGCCAGGCTTCAGCAATATGTGAACCATGAACTTCCTGATGTTCAAGCTGGTTTTAGAAAAGGCAGAGGAACAAGAGATCAAATTGCCAACATCCGCTGGATCATCGAAAAAGCAAGAGAGTTCCAGAAAAACATCTATTTCTGCTTTATTGACTATGCCAAAGCCTTTGACTGTGTGGATCACAATAAACTGTGGAAAATTCTGAAAGAGATGGGAATACCAGACCACCTGCCCTGCCTCTTGAGAAATTTGTATGCAGGTCAGGAAGCAACAGTGAGAACTGGACATGAAACAACAGACTGGTTCCAAATAGGAAAAGGAGTACGTCAAGGCTGTACATTGTCACCCTGATTATTTAACTTATATGCAGAGTACATCATGAGAAACGCTGGGCTGGAAGAAGCACAAACTGGAATCAAGATTGCCAGGAGAAATATCAATAACCTCAGATATGCAGATGACACCACCCTTGTGGCAGAAAGTGAAGAGGAACTAAAAAGCTTCTTGATGAAAGTGAAAGTGGAGAGTGAAAAAGTTGGCTTAAAGCTCAACATTCAAAAATCGAAGATCATGGCATCCGGTCCCATTACTTCATGGGAAATAGATAGGGAAACAGGGAAACAGTGTCAGAAAAAATCAGCAGATGGTGACTGCAGCCTTTAAAAGACACTTTTTGGATGGTAACAATAACCCGGTGTAATGAGACAGCAAAAGAGACACTGATGTATTCTTATGGACTCTGTGGGAGAGGGAGAGGGTGGGAAGATTTGGGAGAATGGCAATGCAGATGTCCAGGTTCGATGCATGATGCTGGGCGCTTGGGCTGAAATGGCCCAAGGGATGGTATGGGGAGGGAGGAGGGAGGAGGGTTCGGGATGGGGAACACATTACCTGTGGCAGATTGGATATTTGGAAAAACTAATACAATTATGTAAAGTTTAAAATAAAATAAAATTAGAGAAAAAAAAAAAAAAAGACCAGCCTTGGAGAAATAGACCAACCTAGATTGAATATTCAAAAGCAGAGACATTACTTTGCCAACAAAGGTCCGTCTAGTCAAGGCTATGGTTTTTCCTGTGGTCATGTATGGATGTGAGAGTTGGACTGTGAAGAAGGCTGAGTGCTGAAGAATTGATGCTTTTGAACTGTGGTGTTGGAGAAGACTCTTGAGAGTCCCTTGGACTGCAAGGAGATCCAACCAGTCCATTCTAAAGGAGATGAGCCCTGGGATTTCTTTGGAAGGAATGATGCTAAAGCTGAAACTCCAGTACTTTGGCCACCTCATGGGAAGAGTTGACTCATTGGAAAAGACTCTGATGCTGGGAGGGATTAGGGGCAGGAGGAGAAGGGGACGACAGAGGATGAGATGGCTGGATGGCATCACTGACTCAATGGACGTGAGTCTGAGTGAACTCCGGGAGTTGGTGATGGACAGGGAGGCCTGGCGTGCTGCGATTCATGGGGTTGCAAAGAGTCGGACACGACTGAGCAACTGATCTGATCTGATCTGATGAAGTAGAAGACTTTACAGCCCACAGCTGGAGTGTCCAAACACCATAACCTTAGAAGTTTCTTACCCACCACTTTCATATTCTAAGCCATACTAGGTAATAGCTACAGATTAAATTTGTGGATTTCACAAAAATGAAAAGAGCAAGCATTTAGACATTTCGGAAATGATCTCTTTGGAATTTAATGTAATTTTACTATTTCAGAAGGGAAATTGTTTTATTTTACTTGCAGGATGGTTTTCAAATATAATATGTATGTGTGTGTGCTAAGTCACTTCAGTCTCATCTAGCTCTTTGCAACCCTACTGACTATATGTAGCCCACCAGGCTCCTCTGTCCATGGGATTTCCCATGAAAGAATACTGGAGCGGGTTACCATGCCCTTCTCCAGGGGACCTTCCTGACCCAGGGATTGAATCCACACCTCTTGTGTCTTCTGAATTGGCAGGTGGGTTCTTTACCACTAGTGCCACCTGGGAAGCCTTCAAATATAGTATGTGCTGTGCTATGTTTAGTCACTCAGTTCTGTCTGACTCTTTATGACCCCGTGGATCATGCCTTGGGGATTCTCCAGGTGAGAATACTGGACTGGGTTGCCAGGCCCTCTTCCAGGGGATCTTCTCAACCCAGGGATCAAACCCAAGTCTCCCACATTGCAGGTGGATTCTTTACCATCTGAGCCACCAGGGAAGCCCTCAAATATAGTACGGTCCATCTCAAATCATAACAAAACACTCACAATTAGCCATTATAATTTTAATTCAGTCTATAGCATTACAATTTACCAGTAGCCTTGGGAGATTATAAACAGATATTAGAATAAAAGAGATGACTTCAGGCTTAATTTTAGGCAAGAAGACTTATTCCAAAAAGAATATATCTAAAGTATGTTCTTCTTACAGGAGATTTTCTTTGTGCCACATTTGCTTGAGAGAGTCCTGCACTATTATGTATATTTGAACAGTGGTCAGAGATTGGCCTAGTATATTTCACTGACCTCCTACCTATTCAGTTATCCTACTGCCTTTGTGTTACCCTTTTGATTTCACTTGTAATAATAAAACATGTCCTGGTGAAAAGTGGATACATGTATATGTATGGTTGAGTTCCTTTGGTATCCAAACTATCTCAACATTATTAATCTGCTATACTCAATACACAATAAAATGTTTAAAGAAAAAAACAAATACAGTATGGTCCACCTCAAATATCATTCTTTCAAAACACAACAATTATTTGCTGTAAAACAGCTTTAAAATGAGAACCATATGCTATTAGTATATACAAATCTACCTATGTAAAATATTACAAAATCATTCTATATCATTTTAACTAGCACAGACAGAATGGTATGTACAGGTGACCTAGGACTCATCAACCTACGGGTGCTTAATGCATCCAACCATCATCTTTAAGATATCCTATTTGGCCCAAGGACTACAAGCTTGAGAAAGAAACAAAGGAGCTGCTTCTTAATCTATTTATAGAAGTGTACAGATTGGTTAGAATTTTAATGTAGGCCATTAGCCATATGTGCATACACTTAATAGATGACAGCCCAGTTATTCGTCTCATTTCAATTTTCCTTTCAATAGGAGGCCACGGCACTGTAGTGTGCTGTGGTTCATTTTGCTGACTTCATAAAGACACTGTTTCACTATTGTTCTCAATGGTGCCCTAGTGGTCTGAGAAATTTACTGAGGCTTCCCTCTTCTTTCATTAAGATCACCATTTTGCATACAGCTCTTGAAGGGCCAACTGCTGGTTATTCATTTCATGTATGTCCTTAGTTCATTGCTGCCTTGCTAAGGGTGATCAAAACATAATAGGAAAAAGAAAAAAGTATAGATATAAAAAAAGTTTTTATTAGGAAAACTTGTCTACAATTCATAAAATCTTGTGAGATAAGACGGCAAATTTTTTATTTGCCAGAATTCCTCTTCAGAAGAACACTGTTATTTGTTTAGGGAAAAAAGAACTCTGGTGAGCCATTTGAAGTGTGACACATGCATTATGTATCATCATGGAAATGCTTATTCAAGAAGAAAGATATTCTATGACTGACCTCCTCAGGTATTCAATAAAGTTATTAACTTCAAGAAACATTTGGCAAAAGAGAATTTGGGGGGGGATTGTGTTAAATAGGAGGCTGGGCTCATACCCAGAGGGATGTGATGTAAAATTTGGACAACATGTGGAAAAGTGAATGCCCTTTTTGGAATGGACACTGCTATGAGTTGTTGTTTCCATGTTAGAGTGACCCAACAGTTCTAAGAGCTATGCTTTGTATCAGGGTTAGGTATGAACACATCTGAGCCTTCACGAGGCTGTCAGCTCACGTGAGGGCCAGGGGAGGGCTTTGTTCATGTCCTCAGTCAGCTGCCCAAAATGCAGAGCACAGTGTTTTACACTCAGTAGGCCTTTAGTGAATAGGCGCACAAGAAACCAGTGAAAACACAATTACCTTTTGACCAGCTCACTTTGTTTCACTTCAAAATGTTTGTCTAGATAAAAACTTAGAAAGTAAACTTTAGTCAAATCATCAATATCCCAGATGAACGGATACTACACACAGCAGTAGCGATTAGAGATGCTTTGGCTGGGGAACATGTTGATACTGCTAACAGAAATAGGAGAGTTGGAAACAGATTTTGAGTGTGGAGCAAGTTTTACATGTTATGACGCTATTAGAATACTTGGCAGTTGTGTAATACCTTGAGCATGTGAGGGAGGCGTTATCTGTTCCATTAGCTGGCAAGGGTGACGTGAATCTCAACATGAAGGAAGACGATCAAACAACCATCCTACACTGGAATTCTAGGTCCTATTTGACTCTAGGCCTAGTGCCCTTTCCACTAGAAAGAGCTTTCTGCTATAGACTTGGACTAAACAGAAAACTAGCTCTCTTCCCTTCCTGATGCCTTTATGTGCTTAAAAAAAAAAAGAGGGAGGCGGGAATTCCTTCTACTTTCTCTGCTCTACAAATTCTCAAGACTCAAGCTACTTTCACTCATTGCATTAAAACCTGGTTCTTTCCTCAAATGCATCATTTGTAAGGATAAGAAACAAAAAAATTCTCTGGTGGGAGATGTATTATTCTGACAGGCCAAAAGAGAGCAGAAAACAACAGTACTCTCTATGGGATAAATGCCTATGGTAATTTCTCCCACATGTAGCACTTTCATAAACCCACCATAAAACAATACTTAGCAAACTGCTTACTAAGGTCAAGTCTCCTGAGGAAACAATGAAATATAAACATCTCCTACTGTTGTTTCCCATGGCTGGTAGAACTAAATAAGATGGCTGTCTGTTATATGAATCTTCTACCAAGTCAGCTGTAGCCAATAGAAATATTGATCTAACACAGAGCAACAAAGCTAATATGTCTGAAATATTGTTTGACCATGGGTTATTTCCCTTAAAATGTGTATTTTAATAATTTATTCCTAATCCTAAATTCCTAGCCTATCAGTTAAGGATTTTTTTTTAATGAAGGTTTTACACCCTATTTTGCTATGTTACTAACATTCCATTAAAGAGTGGAGAAGCAGAAAAGTTCAATGTTTGCTGTGTTAATACACGCCTGGCTCTATTTGCCTTCTTCCTTTGGAAATTGCTACAGGCTCCACACTCTCTGTTCTCAGGACTCACTTGTCTGTTTACTAACTGTCAAAGTAAATTTATAATACTGAGTGACACCATTAGAAAGCTCGGGACAGGCCTTGCTGAGCACACACAGATACACTTGCATACCCATTAAGTTGAAATTTTGCCAAGAACTGATTAACCAATCTTAATGAACTGCTGTTTTCCATTTAAAACACCATTAGTTTCCTATGGTGTGTTGTTCAGGATGTAAGCCGCAAAGACACCATCAAGTGGTTAGAAAAGGTGTTGCTTTGCTGGAAGCCCATATGTCCCTGGAGAATTGGAATTTGGCTTCGGTATGTATAACTTTCTTTCCACTTCTGGAAGTAATAAGGCTTTGCAACTTTTTAGGACCACCTCCCAGAATACAGTGGATTTTTTAACACACCTCATTGTGTAACAATGCTGGAGAATTTATTTTGCTGTCTGCTATGCCGAGGCTTGTTTTGTTTCTAAAGATTATCATACTGACTGTGTAAAATTAACAACTCTCAGTCTATAGCTGAACATTAATAGATTAACACAGAGACCCTCATTCTGTGCTTTTGAAAATTTCCCCTAGAATAGTGTTAAATATTCTATACATTATCATACTTTTTAATAGCATAGTCCTCAGTAACAAGAGTCTTGGTTCCATTGATACTGAGGACAAGTCAGTAGAAAAGGGGTTTCTGGTTTTGTGAGATTTGCTTAGGGTTTGAACATCTAAGAAGAAATATGAAATATTAAGATGTCAAAAAACTAGGATTTTGTTCCATTTCAGATAATACATTCTGTGCATCAAGTTTCAGGAAAGGTGATTTTAAGTTATAGTATCTAAATACAGTTTCTTTCTTACAAAGAAGACACAATGTGAAGAACTGATTGAGTGAGCTCAGCAAACAACAAAAACATAAATCATTCATTTGCAAAGTAAACAAGCAACCCCCAAAATACTAAAAACATTTCTCAACAATGGGAGCCATTCAATGGTAGGAAGCATTAAAAATAACAGTGCTGCCCCATTAATAAGCTCACTTTTTCCATACCAATTCAGCTTCCTTTCCAAGTTGTTAAAACTTTTATCTTTATTATCTCACAACTCTGTAAACACAACTTGTCCAAAAGTTGAGACAAGATAGTAAATCTAAATGTACTAACCAGGTAGAAGATGACAGGAAAGCCCCAGCAAAAAGGAGGAAAAGTATTGTACAAAAGCAGCCCAACCTGGACAAGAGGCACCATGGATTTTTTTTTTTTTTTGCATGCTCCCTGAAAGTGTCCAGCAGTACATCAGGCACACTAGGAATGTCAGTAAGCATTTGGTGGTTGGTTGACTGAAAAATAAAAGACATGACTAGTAAAGAACTTTGTAAACTGGAACGATTAAAATCAGAAAGAAAGGGCAAAACTAATTGCATGAATGTGGCAGATGGTCAATAAAGCTTCAGAGCCCTGAAGTCTGTAAACTTGCAGAAACATTGCATTTTAAAGGAACATTGACAGCAGCCAAGAGTCTGAGACATAGTGGAAGAGACAGAAGCTGCACAGATGATAATCTTCTCAGGACCCAAAGGCTGTCAGACAGACATGCCAACTTAATTAAGAAACTCGTTTTAGTTCCACAAAGTCTGTCCCAATCATTTGCTCCAGCAGAGTAAGGAGCATAGTAGTAGCAGCCCCTGCATAGGTCCCATAAGCACTAACAGTGCTCCATTCTGAATGATGTGAATGTGCCACACTCACTATCATCCTCTCAATCTCGGATCTCATGGCTCTACCTCACTGTCTATTAAACAATGTACTGACAGGACTTCCCTTGATGCCAGTGCTTGAGAATCCACCTTGCAATGCAGAGGATGCAGGTTTGATCCCTGGTCAGGGAAGTAAGATCCCACAGGCCACAGAGCAATTGAGCCCCTGCACCACAACTGTGCTGAAATAAAAGATTCAGCAGACACAACCAAGATCCTGCCTGCCGCAACTGAGAACTGACAGGGTCAATAAATGAATAAACAAACATTTATAAAAACAAAACACTGTACTGCCTACATTAGCAGCAGCACCTTGGACAGAAACTAGCAAAGCAAGAATGCTCTAGGACGGATCTCACCAACCAGATGTCTCAGACCTAGCCAGCAGCCCTACACGCCCCCACCTCATCCCACACGCCCCCACCCCCACCCCCATTTCAGCATCTCTTTTCTCTTTCTTTCAGGTAGTTTTCTCATACTTTTACCTCCATTTGTTTCTGTTAGTATCTTAGAAATATCCATTGACTGTTCCCAAAAAGGGAAGGTGTCTGAGGTTTCACTGGTTTATTGACTAAGGATAGTCAACACACAGAACTTCCTATTGATGACACCTTGGCATTCAGGTATGACCTAAATTAAATCCCTTATGATTATACAGTGGAAGTGAGAAATAGATTTAAGAGCCTAGATCTGATAGACAGAGTGCCTGATGAACTATGGAATGAGGTTCATGACACTGCACAGGAGACAGGGGTCAAGACTATCCCCATGGATAAGAAATGCAAAAAAGCAAAATGGCTGTCTGGGGAGGCCTTACAAATAGCTGTGAAAAGAAGAGAAGTGAAAAGCAAAGGAGAAAAGGAAAGATATAAGCATCTAAATGCAGAGTTCCAAAGAATAGCAAGGAGAGATAAGAAAGCCTTCCTCAGTGATCAATGCAAAGAAACAGAGGAAAACAACAGAATGGGAAAGACTAGAGATCTCTTCAAGAAAATTAGAGATACCAAGGGAACATTTCATGCAAAGATGGGCTCAATAAAGGACAGAAATGGTATGAACCTAACAGAAGCAGAAGATATTAAGAAGAGGTGGCAAGAATACACAGAAGAACTGTACAAAAAAGATCTTCATGTCCCAGATAATCACGATGGTGTGACCACTGACCTAGAGCCAGACATTCTGGAATGTAAAGTCAAGTGGGCCTTAGAAAGCATCACTACGAACAAAGCTAGTGGAGGTGATGGAATTCCAGTTGAGCTATTCCAAATCCTGAAAGATGATGCTGTGAAAGTGCTGCACTCAATATGGCAGCAAATATGGAAAACTCAGCAGTGGCCACAGGACTGGAAAAGGTCAATTTTCATTCCAATCCCAAAGAAGGGCAATGCCAAAGAATGCTCAAACTACCACACAACTGCACTCATCTCACATGCTAGTAAAGTAATGCTCAAAATTCTCCAAGCCAGGCTTCAGCAATATGCGAACCGTGAACTTCCTGATGTTCAAGCTGGTTTTAGAAAAGGCAGAGGAACCAGAGATCAAATTGACAACATCCACTGGATCATGGAAAAAGCAAGAGAGTTCCAGAAAAACATCTATTTCTGCTTTATTGACTATGCCAAAGCTTTTGACTGTGTGGATCACAATAAACTGCGGGAAATTCTTCACGAGATGGGAATACCAGGCCACCTGACCTGCCTCTCGAGAAATCTGTATGCAGGTCAAGAAGCAACAGTTAGAACTGGACATGAAACAACAGACTGGTTCCAAATAGGAAAAGGAGTATGTCAAGGCTGTACATTGTCACCCTGATTATTTAACTTATATGCAGAGTACATCATGAGAAACGCTGGGCTGGAAGAAGCACAAACTGGACTCAAGATTGCCGGGAGAAATATCAATAACCTCAGATATGCAGATGACACCACCCTTATGGCAGAAAGTGAAGAGGAACTCAAAAGCCTCTTGATGAAAGTGAAAGAGGAGAGTGAAAAAGTTGGCTTAAAGCTCAACATTCAGAAAACGAAGATCATGGCATCTGGTCCCACCACTTCATGGGAAATAGATGGGGAAACAGTGGAAACAGTGTCAGACCTTATTTTTCTGGGCTCCAAAATCACTGCAGATGGTGACTGCAGCCGTGAAATTAAAAGACGCTTACTCCTTGGAAGAAAAGTTATGACCAACCTAGATAGCATATTGAAAAGCAGAGACATTACTTTGCCAACAAAGGTCCGTCTAGTCAAGGCAATGGTTTTTCCAGTAGTCATGTATGGATGTGAGAGTTGGACTGTGAAGAAGGCTGGGTGCCGAAGAATTGATGCTTTTGAACTGTGGTGTTGGAGAAGACTCTTGAGAGTCCCTTGGACTGCAAGGAGATCCAACCAGTCCATTCTGAAGGAGACCAGCCCTGGGATTTATTTGAAAGGAATGATGCTAAAGCTGAAACTCCAGTACTTTGGCCACCTTATGCGAAGAGTTGACTCATTGGAAAAGACTCTGATGCTGGGAGGGATTGGGGGCAAGAGGAGAAGGGGACGACAGAGGATGAGATGGCTGGATGGCATCACTGACTCGATGGACGTGAGTCTGAGTGAACTCTGGGAGTTGGTGATGGACAGGGAGGCCTGGTGTGCTGTGATTCATGGGGTCGCAAAGAGTTGGACACGACTGAGTGACTGAACTGAACTGAACTGGCAAAAAGGAAGAATGCTCTGAGGAAAGCAATGAAGCATTGTAAGAACCAGGTGGTCTAGACACAATTACACTGAGAAGGAGACTAATTAGTTAAGTTCTTTCTGATAATCTAATTTAGCAGCTAAACTATAGCAGATTTTAGTTAACCTAAGGTGAAAACTTTGGACTCTAAAAGTCATCCATGTATGGATTTCTTCCTTTCTCTTAAGTTTCTCCCTTGTACTTTTATATATTTAATTTTTTATTTGATCTATTTTTTAAAATTCATAGAAGGGCAGCATTAAGAGTAGAAAAGAGTAGTATTATTCAGTTCTAGAGAACATTAAAATAAAAATATAACTTGAGTTACTTCTTGCGGAGAAAAAAAATGAGCAGAAAAAATAATAAGCTATTGGTGAGAAGATTTGAGCTTGTAAGTTAGTTCTGCCTCAGTTCAGTTCAGTCGCTTAGTCGTGTCCAACTATGTGACCCCATGGACTGCAGCATGTCAGGCTTCTCTGTCCAACACCAACTCCCAGAGCTTACAGAAACTCACATCCATTGAGTTGGTGATGCCATCCAACCATCTCATCCTCTGTCGTCCCCTTCTCCTCTCTCCTTCAATCTTTCCAGCATCAGAGTCTTTTCCAATGAGTCAGTTCTTCATATCAGGTGGCCAGAGTATTGGAGTTTCAGCTTCAGCATCAGTCCTTTCAATGAATATTCAGGACTGATTTCCTTCAGAATGGACTGGTTGGATCTCTTTGCAGTCCAAGGGACTCTCAAGAGTTTTCTCCAACACCACAGTTCAAAAGCATCAATTTGGAACAAGATGGTGGAGGAGTAGGCGGACGTGGAGTACATCTCTCCATGGATGCATCAGGAATACACCTTCAGACACAGAAGTGCATGCAGAACACCAGCTGAGAGCAGACAGGAGTACCTGACCAGTGGAAAAGAATATATAGAACCACGCAAAACTTGGTAGGATGAAGGAACTCGGGGGGAAAGCAGGAGTGTTAGTAGGACTGGACCTGCCCTAGGCAGGTGGGGGAACTGAAGCAGGGGTCTGATCCCCACATCGGGGCAATTGTCTGAGTCAGAGGAGAAACATTTAAGGCTGAGAGTGAAACAGCTGATCTGTGACAGCCTGAATTGAATGAGAATCAGACAGTCCTTGCGGCAGACATACATACCCCGGATAGGAATGCTGGTCCCCTGGAAGGCACAGTGGTTGGGAGCTGGAGTTTAGGGATTGTGGAGCAATCCCAGGGAGAGAGCTGCTGTTGAGTGCGGAGTGATGGATTTAGGGGATGTGAGGGAGAAAATCGTGGTGGGAAATGCCTGTGGAAGAAAGCCAGGCAGCCATGGAAGCAGGGTGATACTGCTGAGTTACACCTAGTGGGTCGAGCCATCACCCTGGCCTGTCTCTCCCTACACACCAGCATTGGAAGCTGAACAATAGAGAGGCTGGCCCATCAAATGCTGATGCACTGAACTAGAGTAGGACCCCAGCCAGGGGGGCCCCTCTATGTGCCTGATGCACCAAACAACAGAGAAGGACCCCAGGCAAGGGACCTTCTAAGTGCCTGAAAGGGCAGAGCTACAGAGAAAGAATGGCCAAATAGCCCTTCTGATCACAAGCTACAAGAAGCTTGAAAAAAGACTCTCATATCGCCATAACTCCTGCGGCAGAAGCAGTCTGTGTCCCTGCACACTTGGCGCCACCAGGATCCCTGCAAGCCAAGCAGCTGCGCCATCTTCACGCTCAACTCTCACTGGGGCAGAGCTGCCACAGGGAAAAAAGTCTTGTGTCTATATGCACGGGGTCGCTTCTGTTGTGTCTAACTCTTTGCAACCCTGTAGACTGTGACTTGCCAGGCTTCTCTGTAAGATAGGAGGTTATCCAGGCAGGAATACTGAAGTGTATTGGCCAATACTGGTTGCCATACCCTTCTAGAGCACTATATTTCCTGGTGCTCTAGCAGCCAATCCCCCTGAGTACCTGGTGCTGCCAGAACCCCTGAGACCCAAACAGCTGCACCACCTCGACACCTGGCCCTCACAGGAGCAAACCCAAGTCCTCCAGGGTAGCATCAGGAGCTAAACCCCAGTGGACGACCCACACACAGAGGTGGAAATAAAACCACAATTGAAACCCAAAGGCAGTATAGCTAAGTAAGAAGACCCAAAACCTTCCCACCAGCTGTACAAGCTGCAGATTAAATCCACACAATCAACTAAGCAGACTCTGTGTCGACTGAACACATAAAAGGTCATTGAGAGCTCCCACAAAAAAAAATGCACAAGCTCTGATAGCTGTGGACATTGGAGGCAAGAAGACACAGGAGTAGGGCCAGATTAGAATCTGATTTGCCTCCACAGCAGGTCCAGAGATCAGCACAGTGTTGGAGGGCATCCTTGGGAGGTAAGGTGGCTGTGACTCCCAGCAAGGGAAAGGACTCTGACAGCAGTGGCTCAAGAAAAACATTTATTATGCTCATTTTTTGACTTGTTCTGTAGATTCTTTTGGATTTTTTGTTTTTATTTTTTTTTTTTTTCCCCTCTGTTGTAGCTGTTGATTTTATTGGCACTAAGAAATCCAATTAAGATTTTGACTTTCTTTTTATTTTCTCAGTTACATTTTTTTATTGTTGTCATAAACCTCTGCCTCTACGTTAGGCTTTTGCAGTTCTGTGGAGTTTTCCTTTTTTTTTTTTTTTTCTTTTTAATTTTAATTTCTTAAACCTATTATTTTTTTCTATATTTATTCCTTTGTTTGCTTTTCCTGTTCTTTTCCCCTTGCAGTTAATCTTTAATATATATAAATCTTCTTCATCTACCTCTATTTAACTTTGCATTTAACCTCTATTTAACCTCTATTTAACTAGATATACTTTGCATATCTAGTCTTTCTTTTTTTTCTTTCCTTTCCTCTCAACATATTTGTTGGTTTTGTATTCTTTGCTTTATTCCCCACTTGGCACTTTGCTTTAGTTTTGTTTTCAAGTTAGTGCTTAAGTTAGTCTTGTTCTTAACTGGTAAATATAATTTTTTATTTCCTTAGTTCACCAGGTCAATCTACTGTACTTTATTTTTGTTGGACTGTTTTCACTTTGCTCATGGGTGCATATGTACTTGTGTATATTCCATTATTTTAATTATTACCTGACTGATTTTGTAACTGCCATTTGTCCAGGGTTCATCTTTGGTTTCTCATTTTTGGATATTTGTTTTAATTTCACTTAATACCATAACAAACCACTTGTGGTATCTTTGTTCATGACCAGAGATCAAACCATGAGCCTTTGGATAAGAGCACTAATTCCAAGACCCTAGACTACCAGAGAACTAACACTAGGGAGTATCAAATAGTGAGAACTCACACAAAGGAAACCACTTGAATACAAGACTCTGCATCAGGCAACCATCAGTAACACCCTATACAGTACGCCTCATCTAAACAACAAACAAAACAAAAATACAAACCAAGTCATCAGCAGACAGGATTACCCTCACTCAGCCTCACTCAGCCTTGCCCATCAGAAGAAAAACGAACAAACTAACAAACAAGCAAAAAAAAGAAAAAAACTCAGCACAAATCTCACAAAGCTCACACAAACCACTGGGCCAATCTCAGGAGGGCAGAAACCAAAAGGAAGAAAGAATTCAACATTCGTCAAGGAACAAACTAGAAACATAGAAGTCCAAATAAATGAAGTAGTAATTTCCTAATAGGCAAACTACCTGAAAAAGAATTCAGAAAAATGATAATAAAGATGATCAAAAACCTTGAAAAAAAATGGAGAAAACACAAGACTCAATTAACAAAGACCTAGAAGAATTAAAGAATAAACATACAGTGACTAAAAATTACTGAAATTAAAAATACTCTAGAAGGAATGAATAGCACAATATCTGAGACAGAAAAACAAATTAGTAAGCTGAAAGATAAAATGGTGGAAATAACTTCTGAAGAGCAGAATAAAGTAACAATAATGAAAGGAGCTGAGGAAAGTCTCAGGGACATCTGGAACCATATCAACTGCACCAACATTTAAATTATAGAGGTCCCAGAAGAAGAGAAAAAGAAAGGGTACGAGAAAATTTTGGAAGAGATTATAGTTGAAAATTTCCCCAACATGGAAAAGGAAATAGTCAAACAAGTCCAAGAGGCACAGAGTCCCATACAGGATAAACCCAAGGAGAAACGTGACTAAACACAAAGAAAGAATATTAAAAGCAGCAAGGGAAAAGCAACAAGTAACATACAAGGGAAACCCCATACACTTAACAGCTGATCTTTCAGCAGAAACTCTGCAGGCCAGAAGGGAAAGGCAGGATATAATTAAAGCAATGAAAGGGAAAACTCTACAACCAAGATTACTGTACCCGGCAAGGATCTCATTCAAAACTGATGGAGATATCAAAAGCTTTTCAGACAAGCAAAAGTTAAGAGAATTCAGTACCACCAAACCAGATTTACAACAAATGTTAAAGGGACTTGTACAGTCAAGAAATACAAAAGAAGAAAAAAGATCTACAAAATCAACCCCAATTAAGAAAATTGCAATAGGAACATATATATCAATAATTACTTTAAATGTAAATGGATTAAATGCTCCAACCAAAAGACACAGACTGGCTGAATGGATAAGAAATCATGACCCATATATATGTTGTATACAAGAACCCACTTCACACCTAAACACACACATAGGCTGAAAGTAAGAGGATGGAAAAATATATTCCATGCAAATGGGAAGCAAAAGACAGCTGGAGTATCAATCCTCATATCAGACAAAATAGAATTTAAAATAAAGATTAAAAGAGATAAGAAAGGACACTACATAATGATAAAGAGATCAATCCAAGAGGAAGACATAACAATTATAAATATCAATGCTCCAACATAGGAGCACCTCAACACATAAGACAAACACTAACAGATATAAAAGGAGAAACTGACAATAACACAAAAGTAGGAGACTTTAAACCCCACTCACACCAATGGACAGATCATCAAAACAGAAAATTAATAAGGAAAACACAAGTCTTAAATGATACATTAGAAGAGATGGATCTCATTGATATCTTCAGGACATTCCATCCAAATGCAGAAGAATACACCTTCTTCTCAAGTGCACATGAAACATTCTCCAGGATAGACCATGTCTGGGGTCACAAATCAAAAGTCAGTAAATTTAAGAAAATTGAAATGTATCAAGCATCTTCTCTGACCACAATACTATGAGACTAGATATCAATTACAAGAAAAAAAAGCATAAGAAACACAAACACATGGAGATTAAACAACACATTTCTAAATCACCAACAGGTTACTAAAAAAATCAAAAGGGAAATCAAAAAACTTCTAGAAACAAATGACAATAAAAACAGGACGACTCAAAACCCATGGGACACAGCAAAAGCAGTTCTAAGAGGGAAGTTTATAGCAATACAATCCTACCTCAAGAAACAAGAAAAACATCAAATAGACAACCTAACTTTACACCTAAAACAACTGGAAAAGGAAGAACAACAACAACAAAAAAATTAGTAGGAAGAAAGAAATCATAAAGATCCAAACAGAAATAAATGAAAAAGAAATGAAAGAAACAATAGCAAAGATTAATAAACCTAAAAGCTGGTTCTTTGAGAAGATAAACAAAATTGACAAACCTTTAGCCAGACTCAAGACAAAAAAGAAGAATCCAATCAAAAAATTTGAAATGAAAAAGGAGAGATTACAACAGACAATGCAGAAATACAAAGGATTATAAGAGACTATTAGGAACAATACAGAGCAATAAAATAGATAACCTGGAAGAAATGAACAGATTCTTAGAAAAGTTCAATCTTCCAAGACTTAGCCAGAAAGAAATGGAAATTATGAACAACCCAGTTACAAGCATTGAAATTGAAGCTGTGATCAAAAATCTCCCAAAAAACAAAATCCCAGGACCAGATGGCTTCATAAGAGAATTCTATCAAACATTTAGAGAAGAGCTAAGGCCTATCCTTCTAAAACCCTTTCAAAAAATTGCAGAGAAAGGAACACTTCCAAACTCATTCTATGAGGCCACCATCACCCTGATACCAAAACCAGACAAAGGCAACACAAAAAAAGAAAACTACAGGCCAATATCACTGATGAACACAGATGCAAAAATCCTCAACAAAATTTTAGCAAACAGAATTCAGCAACACATCAAAAAGCTCACACAACATGATCAAGTTGGGTTTATTCCAGGGATGCAAGGATTCTTCAATATACACAAGTCAATCAATGTGATAACACCATATTAACAAATTGAAAGATAAAAACGACATGATCATCTCAATAGATGCAGAAAAAGCCTTTGGCAAAATTCAGCACCCATTTATGATTAAATCTCTTCAAAAAAATGGGGATAGAAGCAACCTACCTCAACACAGTAAAGGCCATGTATGATAAGCCTACAGCAAACATTATTCTCAGTGGTGAAAAACTGAAAGCATTTCCCCTAAGATCAGGAACAAGACAAGGGTGTTCACTTTCACCACTATTATTCAACATAGTTCTGTACATCCTAGCTACAGCACTCAGAGAAGAAATAAAAGGAATCCAGATTGGAAAAGAAGAAGTAAAGCTCTCACTGTTTGCAGATGACATGATACTGTACATAGAAAATCTTAAAGATAGTATAAGAGAATTTCTAGAGCTAATCAGTGAATTACTGATTCAAGAAGTTGCAGGATACAAAATCAATACACAGAAATCACTTGCATTTTTATATATTAACAATGAAAAATCAGAAAAATAAATTAAGGAATCAATCCCATTCAACATTGCAACAAAAGGAATTAAACATCTAGGAACAAACCTACCTAAGGAGACAAAAGAACTGTACACAGAAAATTATAAGACACTAATGAAAGAAATCAAAGACAACATAAACAGATGGAGAGATATTCCATGTTTCTGGGTAGGAAGAATCAATATTGTGAAAATGACTATACTACCAAACACAATCTACAGATTTAATGTGATCCCTATCAAATCACCAATGGCATTTTTCACAGAATTAGAACAAAAAAATTCACAATTCATATGGAAACACAAAAGACTCTGAAAAGCCAAAGCAGTCTTGAGAAAGAAGAATGGAGCTGGAGGAATCAACCTTCCTGACTTTAGATTATACTACAAAACCACAGTCATCAAGACAGTATGGTACTGGCACAAAAACAGAAATATAGACCAATGGAACAAGATAGAAAGCCCAAAAATAAACCCATGCACCTATGGGTAGCTTATTTTTGACAAAGGAGGCAAGAATATACAATGGGGCAAAGACAGCCTCTTCAATAAATGGTGCTGGGAAAACTGGACAGCTACATGTAAAAGAATGAAATTAGAACACTTCCTAACACGATACACAAAGATAAACTCAAAATGGATTAAAGACCCAAATGTAAGACCAGAAACTAGAAAACACAGGCAGAATACTCAATGACATAAATCAAAGCAAGATCCTCTATGACAAAAAAACCACCTCCTAGAGTAATGGAAATAAAAATAAAAGTAAACAAGTGGGACCCGATTAAACTTAAAAGCTTTTGCACAGCAAAGGACTCTAGAAGCAAGATGAAAAGACAACCCTCAAAATCAAAAAAATTTATAGCAAATGAAACAACTGACAGAGGATGAGTTTCCAAAATAAACAATCAGCTCACACAACTCAAAGCCAGAAAAACAAACAACCCAATCAAAAAGTGGGAAAAAGACTTAAACAGACATTTCTCCAAAAAAGACATACAGATGGCTAACAAACACATGAAAAGATGCTCAACATTGCTCATTATTAGAGAAATGCAAATCAAAACCACAATGAGATATTGCCTCACACTGGTTAGAATGGCCATCACTAAAAGGCTACAAACAACAAATGCTGGAGAGGGTATGGAGAAAAGGGAATGCTCTTGCACTGTTGGTGGGAATGTAAATTGATATAGCCGCTATAGAAGGTGGTATGGAGACTCTTTACAAAACAACTAGGAATAAAACCACCATATGACCCAGCAATCTCACTCCTGGGCACATACCCTGAGGAAACCAAAATTGAAAGAGACACAAGTATCCCATTGTTCACTGCAGCACTATTTACAATAGCTAGAACATGGAATGGAAAAGGAAATGGCAACCCACTCCAGTATTCTTCCTGGAGAATCCCAGGGACAGAGGAGCCTGGTGGGCTGCTGTCCATAGGGTCGCAGAGTGGAACATGACTGAAGCAACTTAGTATGCATGCATGCATTGGAGAGGGAAATGGCAACCCACTCCAGTATTCTTGCCTGGAGAATCCCAGGGATGGAGGAGCCTCCTGGGCTGCTTTCCACGGAGTCACGCAGAGTCGGACATGACTGAGCGACTTAGCAGCACAAGCAGCTGAACACAGAAGCAACCTAGATGTCCACCAACAGACAAATGTATAAAGAAGTTGTGGGGCATATACACAATGGAATATTACTCAGCCCTAAAAAGGAACACATTTGAGTCAGTTCTGAAGGTAAAAGAACCTAGAACCTATTATGCAGTGAAGTGAGTCAGAAAGAGAAAGATAAATACCATATTTTAACGCATATATATGGAATCTAGAAAAATACTACTGAAGAATTTATTTACAGGGCAACAGTGGAGAAACAGACAAGAGAATAGACATATGGACATGGAGAGGGGAGGAGACGGTGAGATGTATGGAAACTTACATATGTATGGAGTGACATGGAAACTTACATTACCATATGTAAAATATATAGCCAACAGGAAATTGCTGTATGGTTCATGAAACTCAAACAGGGGCTCTGTATCAACCTAGAAGGGTGGGATGGGAAGGGAGATGGGAGGGAGTTTCAAAGGAAGGGGATATATGTATAACCATGGCTGGTTCATGTTGAGGTTTGAAAAAAAACAGCAAAATTCTACAAAGCAATTATCCATCAATAAAAACTAAATAAATTAAAAAAACCAGCATCAATTGTTCAGCACTCAGCTTTCTTTATAGTCCAACTCTCACATCCATACATGACTACGGAAAAAAACCACAGCTGTGACTAGACAGACTTTTGCTGGCAAAGTGATGTCTCTGCTTATTAATATACTGTCTAGGTTTGTCATAACTTTCCTTCCATTGAGCGTCTTTTAATTTCATGGCTGCAGTCACCATCTGCAGTGATTTTGGAGCCAAAAAAAATAAAGTCTCTCCTGTGTCCCCATCTATTTCCCATGAAGTGATGGGACCAGATGCCATGATCTTAGTTTTCTGAATGTTGAGTTTCAAGCCAGTGTTTTCACTCTTCTCTTTCATTTTCATTAAGAGGCTCTAGTCTTCTTCACTTTCTGCCATAAGGGTGGTGCTATCTGCATATCTGACATTATTGATATTTCTCCCGGCAATCTTGAGTCCAGCTTGCCTTTCATCCAGCCTGGCATTTCACATGATGTACTCTGCATATAAGTTAAATAAGCAGGGTGATAATATACAGTGTTGATGTACTCTTTCCGAATCTGGAACCAGTCTGTTGTTCCATGTCCAGTTCTAACTGTTGCTTCTTGACCTGCATACAGATTTCCCAGGAGGCAGGTCAGGTGGTCTGGTATTCCCATCTCTTGAAGAATTTTCCACAGTTTGTTGTGATCCACACAGTCAAAGGCTTCGGGATAGTCAACAAAGCAGAAATAGATGTTTTTCTGGAACTCTTGCTTTTTCAATGATCCAATGGATGTTGACAATTTGATCTCTGATTCCTCTGCCTTTTCTAAATCTAGCTTGGACATGTGGGAGTTCACAATGGTTCACGTACTGCTGAAGCCTGGCTTGGAGAATTTTGAGCATTGCTTTCCTAAGATGTGAGATGAGTGCAATTGTGTGGTAGTTTGAACATTATTTGGCATTGCCTTTCTTTGCGATTGGAATGAAAACTGACCTTTGCCCGTCCTGTGGGCATTGCTGAGTTTTCCAAATTTGCTGGCATATTGAGTGCAGCACTTTCACAGCATCATCTTTTAGGATTTAAAATAGCTCAACTGGAATTCCATAATTTCCACTAGTTCTGTTTCTAGTGATGTCTCCTCAGGCCCACTTGACTTCACATTCCAGGATGTCTGGCTCCAGGCGAGTGAGCATACTATCGTGATAATCTGGGTCATGATGATCTTTTTTGTAAAGTTCTTCTGTATATTCTTGCCACCTCTTCTTAATATCTTCTGCATCTGCTAGATCCATACAATTTCTGTCCTTTATTGTGCCCATCTTTGCATGAAATATTCCCTTGGTATCTCTTATTTTCTTCAAGAGATCTCTAGTGTTTCCCATTCTATTGTTTTCTTTTATTTCTTTGTATTGATCACTGAGGAAGGCTTCCTTATCTCTCCTTGCTATTCTTTGGAATTCTGCATTCAAATGGGTATATCTTTTCTTTTTTTCCTTTGCCTTTCACTTTTCTTCTTTTCTCAGCTATTTCTAAGGCCTTCTCAGACAACCATTTTGACTTTTTCTTGGGGATGGTCTTGATCACGGCCTCCTGTACAACGTCATGAACCTCCATCCATAGTTCATCAGGCACTCTATCAGATCTAGTCCCTTAAATCTAATTCTCACTTCCACTGTATAATCATAATGGATTTGATTTAGGTCATATATAAATGGTCTAGTGGTTTTCCCTACTTTCTTCAATTTAAGTCTGAATTTGGCAATGTGGAGTTAATGATCTGAGCCACAAAAAGCTCCAACTCTTGTTTTTGCTGACTGTATAGAGAGTCTCCATCTTTGGCTGCAAGGAATATAATCAATCTGGTTTTGGTGTTGACCATCTGGCAATGTCCATATATAGTCTTCTCTTTTATTGCTGGAAGAGGGTGTTTGCTGTGACCAGTGTGTACTCTTGGCAAAACTCTGTTAGACTTTGCCCTGCTTCTTTTTGTACTCCAAGGACAAATTTGCCTATTACTCCAGGTATCTCTTGACTTCCTATTTTTGCATTCCAGTATCCTATAATGAAAAGGACATCTTTTTTGGGTGTTAGCTCTAGAAGGTCTTGTAGGTCATCATAGAACCGTTCAGCATCTTCAGCATTACTGGTTGGGGCATAGACTTGGCTTACTGTGATACTGAATGGTTTGCCTTGGAAATGAACAGAGATCATTCTATCATTTTTCAAATTGCATTTCAGACTCTTTTGTTGACTATAAGGGCTACTCCAATTCTTCTAAGGGATTCTTGCCCACAGTTGTAGATATAATGGTCATCTGAGTTAAATTGGCCCATTCCAGTCCATTTTAGTTCAGTTTAGTTGCTCAGTCATGTCCGACTCTTTCCGACCCCATGAACCACAGTACGCCAGGCCTCCCTGTCCATCGCCAACCCCCAGAGTCCACCCAAACCCATGTCCATTGTGTCAGTGATGCCATCCAACCATCTCATCCTCTGTTGTCCCCTTCTCCTCCTGCCCTCAATCTTTCCCAGCATCAGGGTCTTTTAAAATGAGTCAGCTCTTAACATCAGGTAGCCAAAGTATTGGAGTTTCAGCTTCAAAATCAGTCCCTCCATAGAACACCCAGGACTCATCTCCTTTAGGATGGACTGGTTGGATCTCCCTGCAGTCCAAGGGACTCTCAAGAGTCTTCTCCAACACCACAGTTCAAAAGCATCAATTCTTCGGCACTCAGCTTTCTTCATAGTCCAACTCTCACATCCATACATGACCACTGGAAAAACCATAGCCTTGACTAGATGGACCTTTGTTGGCAAAGTAATGTCTCTGCTTTTCAATATGCTATCTATGTTGGTCATAACTTTCCTTCCATGGAGTAAGTGTCTTTTAATTTCATGGCTGCAATCACCATCTGCAGTGATCTTAGAGCCCCCCCCCAAAAAAGTCTGACACTGTTACCCCATCTATTTCCCATGAAGTGATGGGACCAGATGCCATGATCTTCGTTTTCTGAATACTGAGCTTTAAGCCAACTTTTTCACTCTTCTCTTTCACTTTCATCAAGAGGCTCCTTAGTTCCTCTTCACTTTCTGCCATAAGGGTGGTGTCATCTGCATATCTGAGGTTATTGATATTTCTCCCGGCAATCTTGATTCCAGCTTGTGCTTCTTCCAGCCCAGCGTTTCTCATGATGTACTCTGCAGATAAGTTAAATAAGCAGGGTGACAATATACAGCCTTGACATATTCCTTTTCCTATTTGGAACCAGTCTGTTGTTTCATGTCCACTTCTAACTGTTGCTTCCTGACCTGCATACAGATTTCTCAAGAGGCAGGTCAGGTGGTCTGGTATTCCCATCTGTTTCAGAATTTTCCACAGTTTATTGTGATCCACACAGTCAAAGGCTTTGGCATAGTCAATAAAGCAGCAATAGATGTTTTTCTGGAACTCTCTTGCTTTTCAATGATCCAGCGGATGTTGGCAATTTGATCTCTGGTTCTTCTGCCTTTTCTAAAACCAGCTTAAACATCTGTAAGTTCATGGTTCATGGAAGCCTGGCTTGGAGAATTTTGAGCATTAATTTACTAGTGTGTGAGATGAGTGCAATTGTGCGGTAGTTTGAGCATTCTTTGGCATTGCCTTTGGCATTTGATAAACAGTCAGATATGGTAGCATATGTTACGATATAAAAAAAAATAATTTCAATCTTACTTTGGAAGAACTAATGAAAAAGGTCATTTTTACAGTGAGGCCAGGATAACAAAGTTCAAAGAGGTGGTAGTAGCATCCTAGAGTCGGGTTCAGGAAAGGGCTGGTCCAGTTTGCTCATATCCCTCACCTCTCCCCATGTCTCACCCCTCTCTCTCTCCCTCTCTGACTGGCTATGATTGGTCCTTAACAGGAATCTCTTTCATTATGGTGACCATATATAAAAAAATCACTTCCTTAACTACAGTATATGGAATATTTCTCACATCCATTCCCTCTTTATTCTCAAGGCTATCAAATTCTTTTAGGGCCTTCATGTCTTTGTCCTGGGTTATTCACTTTCTTAAATAATTTCTCTGACTATGGTTTCCTTTTCAGCCTAGCCATTTTATTGAGTTGGCCAAAAAGTTCACTCAGGTTTTCCATTACATTTTATAGAAAAAAATCAAGCAAACTTATTGGCCAACCTGATAAATATTACTGATAGTTGATTTTCCTAAATTTCAGATTGATTTCTGTCACTCTGCTCAAAAACACTTAATAGCTCCCTAGTACCTATGAACTAAAACTCAGACTTCCCAGTCATTCAAAAACATCCTTGATCAAGGCCTGATTTATCTTTCCTGACTTGCTTCTTTGTCCAATAGTCAAATAACTTATTACTCCCTAGATATAGCCACACTATCTTTTCTTACCTTTTCCTCCAGGAGAAATGCTTGTCTTCCCATCTCTGCTTATCTAAGTTTCAACTGAAATGCTCCGTGACTTCAAAGTCTTTTCTTGTCTTCTTCTATGAACCATCAATCTATCTTCTGAATTACATTCTACTTCCTTATCCCTCCCCAAATCAACCTGAGCAATGGACTATAATTCTGTATCTTGTTGTTTGTTTTTGCAACTCTCTCAGTGTCTGGAATAATGTTTTACATATTATTGATGTTCAGTTGCTAAGCCGTGTCTGACTCTGTGACCCCATGGACTGCAGCAAACCAGGTTCTTCTGTCCTCCACTATTACTCCAAGTTTGCTCAAATTCATGTCCATTGAGTCAGTGATACTATCTAACCATCTCTTTCTCTGCAGCCCCCTTCTCCTGTTGCCCTCAATCTTTCCCAGCATCAGGGTCTTTTCCAATGAGTCGGCTCCTGGCATCAGGTGGCCAAAGCATTGGAGCTTCAGCATCAGTCCTTCCAGTGAATATTCAGGGTTGATTTTCTTTAGGATTGACAGGTTTGATTTCCCTACAGTCCATGAGATTCTCAAGAGTCTTCTCCAGGACCATCAATTCTTTGGCGCTTAGACTTCTTTATGGTTCAACTCTTACATCCATACATGACTACTGGAAAAACCCCAGCTTTGACTAGATGGACCTTTGTTGGCAAAGTAATGTCTCTGCTTTTAAATATGCTCTCTAGGTTTGTCATAGCTTTTTTTCCAACGAGCAAGTGTATTATATGAAATTATTTTTAACTAAGTAAAGAAGTAAATTAAAAGTCTTTTGTATACAAATTTTTTGAAAGGAAAACAACAAAACAGATGAGGAAACAGGGATACATTTTCCTGATTAATCATATAAACATTCCCCAGCTAGGCATAGTGAACATTTGCCTTTTGCCCCCTACTGGCTGCTCAGCACTTGCTATGTTTGGAAAAAGCCTCACATTAGAACAAAAAGGCCACCAGGCATTATAAAACTTAAAGGGAACTCACTTTCCCAGTTCCTCTGTCAACTAGAACATGGCACCTAACCTAGATCTGGCCCAACAGCTGAAACCGTGTGGGACTCTGAATGAGTTGCTGGTGGCACAAAGAAGCAGAGAGAGGGGAGAATCCACTCTAGTGGCTCTGACTGCAGCAGCGAGGCATAGTGTCCAGGGGTAGCTGGCATTTGGACCAGTAGGACAAGCCGTATCATCCAATGCTCAGCATCAGTGGCCACGATGCCCTCATGGAACTGGTGCTCATGATGTTGGCTGACTTTCTTGGAGTCCAGCTCCACTTTGTTCTGTCTCTTTTCTGTGGTGGGATCTCCAGCATTCCCAGCAGCTCTGTCAGTTTCACAGATGCCAGTCAGTAAATCCATTTCCTTCTAAGTCAACCAGGGTCAGGTCCTGCTGCTGGTCACCCCTTACCCTGGACTGACGCACCAGGCTTGCAACGTTGTTGGAGGACCCTGTTACACCAAGCAATACTGTCTCAGCTATGTTTGCATCCTCATTATTACTCATCATTAAAAGTTAATGGCCCTATATGCTATCTTCATTAATTTTTAGGTAAACATGTTTTAAAGTCAGATTGCATGTTAATCTCTATAAACGTTATCATTTATTTCTCCTAAACAAATCAGTCTAAATTAGAACTTGCCATCAGAATACCAGTCATGCATTGAAATTCCAAAATATACCAAAATATAAAAATGCCTCCTATGCTAAATGTTCTCAAGATTGGGTCACTTCTATTTTTGTAGCAATAGTTATATTTTATACTTCTGATATGCCTATAAACTCATAATTTGTCTGTGTGTCCATAATTAATCATTTCTCATGAAAACCATCATTATTTATAAGTAATCCAGATAAAGAATATGCTTTTGGTGATTAAAAGCATGGACTCTATGGCATGAGGTCAAATCCAAGGCTGCTGTGAGATCTTGAACAAATTACTATTAAAACCCTTATGCATCAGTTTGTTTATCTTTAAAATGGGAATAACAAAAGCATTGACCTGAAGATTGAGATATGATACACATAAAATGGTTAAAATAGTACCTCTTAGTAAATCCATTGAATTGTCTGCTTTTATTATATTCTGAGAAGCTCCTACAGAGGAAAACTATTAAAATGCAGGACAGTCATTTGTGCTATTAATCGAATTAAATTCTCATTCCTTCTAGCACATGGAACTCCCTACCTCCCTTGTGGTTGGGTGGGGCCATGTTTCTATCCAGACAATGAACAAGTCAAGTGAATTAGAATTTAAATGGGAGAATGAGATTCTCTAGTAAATCTTTTCCCTCTGGCTTGGTAACTAGGACTGTTGAATCTGGTGGAGCCTGAAGAACTAGAGTAATTAAAATGAGCAGAGCCTCTCTGCAGCCCTGAGATGGATATGTCACATAAGCAAAAGATAAGCCTTTGTTGGTTCAAGCCACTGGTGTGTTTTAGGGATTGTTTGTTCCAAAGCATAAACTTGACTATCCTGGGTAATGCAGAAAGTAAGGCAATTATCCGGATATTTCAATTAAATATTACTCTCTATTCAAGTGAATTACATCCTCAGGAATATCTAAAGTGGGATAATATATAGTGGGATAAAGAATAAATTGAAGGATGCTGTCTAAGTCTATGATGTCTGCAAATATCTGCCTTGTCTTGAGGAAAGAAAGGAACAGGCTGAGCTGACTCCATCTTGAAAAAGAAGGAAACTCCATCTTGCACTTTCAGTGAGCTTTGGACTACGTGCCTGGTAGCCATGGGAATAATGTACCTACAGCTGAACTGGCCTCCCAGACTGTAAACACCAGATTCCATATCATGATTTCCCGTCACCAAAAAGAATGTAATCATCCCCTATGTAGTCAATTACCTTTGTAATCTTTATGGTACCCATTGGTGTAGGCTACAATGTATAACCACTGACCCTTCTGATGATGAATCATGGCTGTAACCTGATTGTATCTCCCTTTAACACTTTCCAGGATAGGTTTAAGGACTTCAGGGATGTGGGCTTGAGCAGCACACTTAAGGTATAAAAAATTTTCACAAAAGTTAGTCTGGGTCCTTGGCTAAGAGGAGACTATGCCTTGGGCCTGCTGGTGTAATAAACTGCACTCCACTATCTGCATTGTCCTTCTGAGTGAATTTGTTTCCCAGAACATGTGGCTATAACAGTCTCAGTCTTCGTTTTGGGGTATAATGCTCCATTCTGAAGATTTTTGGAAATCACTCTCAAGTTGTCCCTTTACATATGGCACAATATCCTAGGATAAGTAATACATAAATCATCAAATCTTTATACATCCAAGTGAATGGGTTTATCTGATCTATTTCCAGGAAGAATCAGAGCAGCATAAGAGTTATGTTGGAAGATAAACTTAGAAGATCTTCCTGATTTATAATTCAGAAAAGAATTATATGTATGGGTAAAATCATGGAGGCTGTTTAACTATGGAAATAATTATCTGAGATCCACATTCACTTATTATTAAGACAGACCATGCCAGCTACAGGAACTATTGAAGTACAGCCTCAGTAACCTTTCCAAGGACATTTAATAACCCATTGCAAAGTTTGTCTGACTCCCTTAGAATTTCATCACTATATGCTGTTTGGTGACTACAGCCATGAGATTAAAGGATGCTTACTCCTTGGAAGAAAAGTTATGACCAACCTAGATAGCATATTCAAAAGCAGAGACATTACTTTGCCAACAAAGGTCCGTCTAGTCAAGGCTATGGTTTTTCCAGTGGTCATGTATGGATGTGAGAATTGGATTGTGAAGAAGGCTGAGCGCCGAAGAATTGATGCTTTTGAACTGTGGTGTTGAAGAAGACTCTTGAGAGTCCCTTGGACTGCAAGGAGATCCAACCAGTCCATTCTGAAGGAGATCAGCCCTGAGATTTCTTTGGAAGGAATGATGCTAAAGCTGAAACTCCAGTACTTTGGCCACCTCATGCAAAGAGTTGACTCATTGGAAAAGACTCTGATGCTGGGAGGGATTGGGGGCAGGAGGAGAAGGGGACGACAGAGGATGAGATGGCTGGATGGCATCACTGACTCAATGGACGTGAGTCTGAGTGAACTCCGGGAGTTGGTGATGGACAGGGAGGCCTGGTGTGCTGCGATTCATGGGGTCGCAAAGAGTCGGACACGACTGAGCAACTGAACTGAACTGATGTTGTTTTTCAGCCAGTTCAAAAGCAAGGGGCCAAGAATGGTTGAAAAGAAAGAGGCAACAAAGAAGACATAGAAAGGAGAAGAAATGAAGACTGGAAAGATGGACAGTAAATCCCTTCCAATCACATTTCTAAGAACAGGTTACACCACAGAGCCCTGTATCCTTCCTTTTGTTTAAGTGGGCTTAGGTTTATTTGTTTCCACCTGGAGGGTCCTAACTAACCTATGTGCTTTATCCCTAGGTCCACTACTTAGCAGCTCTTTAAATTTCAGCAATAGCTAACATCTTTGTGCCTTAGGTTTCTTCTTTGTAAAGTTGTAAAAGGAGCTTCTGTTAGAATTAAGTAAAACAAAGAATGTAAAGTGTTTAACCCAGGCTTAGCATACAGCAGACATACAATAAGTGTTAGCTGCTATCATTATTTTCATCACCTCATTTTCAGTTCTAATGGCGTTTTTTTGTCAGAGGACTGGCAAAAGCACTGGTTACATTATTACTGAAGCTGTGTGTAGATTAGTCATGGAAGATCTTATACATCACAACAAGCAGGTGTCTATGATTTTATAATTCTGTTGGAATGCCAAGTTAACATATCAGTTGCTCACCTAAACTGTTGTTAGATTTTTAAATCTCCCATCTAGTTAACCTCATAATCATCTCTGAAAATTGAAGGTCAGACTTAAGCTGGGCCAAATGCAGAGAATTACCTTAACACATTTTTGATGAGTCCTGAAAACCTGTGTATTGCTTTCCATTCTGCATAAACTGTATCAACACATACTTCAGAAAGCTGCTTCTTGTTTCCTGAACACCCCTCAGATGTCCTAGTACCTATAGCCCTATAACTCCAAACCATAAGATGCAATGAAACACATGTGTTTTAAAGTCCTTCTTTTATTTTTTTTTTTCAATTTTAAAACCCACTTCTAATTACAGCCTCTTTGCTAATGTCTAATCTTCCTTAAAAACAAGTTGACCTACATGGTCTCTATCCTTCAGACTCTTAGCCCTGGATTATGATAAGATCTGGCTGTAGCAGGAGGAGAGACCTAGAAATAGTGACCTCATCAGTTTTCCATTATGGGAAATCACCCTGCTTACACCTCCCTATTTCTGCATTATGCATGCATGTGTGCTCAGTCGTGTCCGACTCTTTGTGACCCCATGCATTCCTCTGTCTGTGGAATTTTCAAGGCAAGAATACTGGAGTGGGTTTCCATTTCCTACTCAGAGGATCTTCTTAATTCAGGGATCAAACCCATGTCTCATTTGTCTCCTGCATTGGCAGATGGATTCTTTATCACTACACTAGCTGGGAAGCCCCATTTGTGCATTATACTTGTTAGCAACTCAGGGACAGGGACTATACTGTATTAATCTTTATATCTCAGAATTTAGCACAGTGCATGATACACCAGTTGGAACTCAAGAAGTTTCTGCTAACCCAAATTAAACTTTAGAGTGCAAAATATGGTCTGATCAGATGTTCTCATCATGGAAGTTGCTAATCGATGTGACTTTGGAAGCAAAATTAGCTTCATCCAAGAGGGTACTATTTACCATAATAAACTAAACTTGACAGGCATTCCCAGTGCAAGCACCAATTTAGAATGATTTACTTAGGAAAAAAAATAAATGACAGCTGCCACAAGATACATACACCACCTGTGCAACTTGGCTACTCCAGCGTCTGACTCAACTTTGGCTTCCAGTCAGAAGAGTATAGCAAAGTAGGGTTGGCAAGAATCTGAGAGGTTAGCTACCCAATATTCCATTTTAAGGACAGCATTGCTGAACCCCAGGAGTAATAATTAACTGGCCTCAAGCATGAAGCTAGTTAGTGCCAGAGCTAAGACTTAGCTTTCCAGTCTTCCCATAATACCAAATAGTTTACAAAACATACACTTACTAGTTGGTCACTAAAGACATTATTTGCATGCAGCATAAGCAGTGGTTCAATCTGGCTGAATATTAGAATCATGTAGCTTTTAAAGAGGATGCATGCCTGGATCCCACCCTTAGGAATTCTAATAGTGTAGCTGGATTCCCTGTCAATTTCAGCAATAATAATTTCTACTATTTCAAAAATAATTGCCTTTAAAAGAACATCCAGAATTTTTGTTGTTAGGAGGGGTTCTTGTTAGAGAAACATATCCTGAGAAACTAAGAAACAGACTCCAGGTCAGTAGACCTGGATTGTGACTGTCATGAACTGGCTTCATATTAAAACTTTGACCAAAAGAAAGAGCAGATGATTACATCTTTCTTGGACAAAGTGGGGATATGATATCTAAGCACTGATGAATTCAAAGCTTTTATTGAGCATCTACTATGCAGTGGTACTATGTGAGGTACTAAGGATACAACTGTGAAAATAGACAAGGTCATGGCCCTCATGGAGCTTATTATCTGCAGAACTCTGATAGAAAGGTATCTATAGAACTTGTAAGGTGAGCAATTCTATTATAGGTCAAGTAATTTACAAAGACAGGGATCCTGAAACAGCATGATGTGAACAGAAATGCATGCACTTCCCCACTGATAACTGTAAAGTCTGGGAATGAATAATGAGACAGCATTTCAGACAGGACTACCTTTGCTGTGTATGCCAGGAAACTTAATCTCATAGGTCAGGTGGCAAAGTTTAAAGTATGAAGTCCTAAAGCTTGTTAAAAATACAAATTTATAGACAGCATCCCCAGAGACTCTGATTCAGTAGGCTGGAATGGAACCCTTGGAGCTGCCTTTTTAACAAACATGCCAGGAAATCTCAAACAGGTGGTGAGAAACTCTGCTGCCAATGAAGCACGATGGTCTCAAGGGCAGCTACACATTTTAGAAAGATCATGGTCTTACACTTAGGCCTCTGGGATCCAGTCAGATTCAGCTCCCTCTCTACCATTCCCAACCACTTCCTCCATAACTCGTGTTCAAGCCTAGCGTTCCCTTCAAACACCCAGAACTCATGCCAACAGAAGCAGAAACAACAAAGAAATTAGATGAATCCTCCAGAGATTAACAAGTGGTTTTGTCTACACTGTGCAGTCAAGTCAAGGGGAACTGGGGCATAAATAGAGAATCCCATGGGAAAAAATCCAGACCTATTTTACTAAATTGCAAAGCATCTCCAGTGAAAAGAGTCAATCCAACAACCTTAGGTAAACACTGACTTAAATTAAAAGATTGCAGTTGAATGTGTTAGTTTCTGTACCTTATACTATCAAAGAAGAAACAAAGCAAATACCTGGAGAGTCAATAAAGCCATTAAAACTTCTGGTCACTTCTATAAAACCTTAGTGTTATTTTTTCCCCCAAGCTATCTTGATTACTAGCCAGACCGATGAACTGTGTTTCTAACCATTAAAAAATCATCAGTCTACTGTGGCATACTGTATAGTGAGATTGATTGGGTTATAATTTTTTTTTAAATGTGAGTTACCAAGTCATTATTTCAATATTGTTTAAAAATTAATTAGAACTTCTCAGAAATGTTTTATAACATCAAGGTTTAATTAACTTATTTATTTAAAAGATCCGTAATATGACCCTCTTTGCAGAAAGGCTGTGGATTTTTCAGCATTTAATAGTCTAGTGGGAAAGAAAGGGAGGAGATTTTTACTTTTATTGAAGAGCTGAAATACAGTCATTGTCTTTTTATCACTTTAATAGTTCTTTGTGTTGCAGGTAAAGCATTACTAATTCATGTCCAATGAGAAATACACAAGATTTTTGACAGTGTAACAAACACTAAAAGATAAAAACAACCACCTGAAGGAAAGAAGAGGAATAGGTGAGACCTTTAGATGAAAACATATAATTCAAGTAAATAGTCAAAAGTAGAGCTTGTTTATTTCCTATCAAAAGGGAATGTCTCTGTCTCAAATTCATTTCTTGTTTTGGAAAATTATTTCACAACATAGAATTTTTAGAGCGTTCCTGCCATTTTTATTCCAGCGTATGTGTAGACACTTGCCACTTAGGGTATGTGATGTCAAGCCAGTTCTTGTCAATAAGAAAAACGGAATTCTCTCTTGACCCCTCTCCCATTCGTTTTAGTGAGCAATTTTTATAAAGCATTAAATCAAGCTTAAATTTTCTTGTCAGTTTGGATCTGTCCTCAACTGCTCTAAACCCTTTCAGGAATCCATTTATCATGCTGCTTGGTGAATTTTCTTGAAACAACTCTTTATTAATCATCATCTTAACAGCAAAAGCCATTGTTTTGATACAAATGGAATGGTAGTGCAAATATTCTTTATAGTAAACCCAGCTTTGGGTCCCTTCACTGTTCATCTGAAACTATCACAACATTGTTAATCAGCTATACCCCAATACAAAATTAAAAGTTCAAAATAAATAAATAAACCTAGCTTGTTATTATCCCACAGTGAGATGGTCTCAACTAATGCCCTCCAGACATTTTCTGTAGCTCACACAGGGAAACAGTCACCTCTGCCTCACTCCCTTAAACAGAGGGAAGGTGTCTTTGCTCAGGCTCCTCCTCTTTTACATATTTTCTCTAAACTCTCTTGTTTATGAACAAAACATTGCTCCTTAAGTTCTCCAAAATGTTGACATATTATGTCTACCATATCACACATTCAGAAGCTGACATTACTATTATTTCACATGATTACCAACTGACTCCAGGAAGTCATTTCCAGAGAACCATCATTGTTTTCTACGGAACAGGTAAAATTCCTGCTTGGACATACTGTTTCTGTGTGACTTCACTACTGGGATTATCCCAATTCCACTTGGTAATGTTCTTAAATGACTAGGTGGACACCTAACACTGCAACCCCATTAATACTTTAAAGGGTTTTCAGAGAGCTCTCTTAACCTGAAAAATGTGAAGATCCACTCCCCTTGGAAAATACTATTATGCCATTTTGCAAACATCGTCACCAACAGTAAGACACAACAAAGTAAGCAACTGTTAGTGTAGATTTAAACTGAGAGCTCTGCCTGTGGCGCTCTGGTTCAGCCTCATCCTTCTCCTCACCCACGTGAACACAGCTAGGTCAAAGTAAACTGCCCCACCCAAACTGATGAGCTCCTTCCCTCCTACCTTTTGGGACCGTGGCTCTATTATTTCTTTTTTAGACTCACTCTCTCCTTTTGCATTGCTTTCCTATCCAAAAATAATCTCTCTCTGACCCTGATTTTTCCCTTTAAATAACTATCCCATCTCTCCTTCTGCCCCCACTTCACAAATGAGAGGCAAATGCTCAATAAATATTTATGGATTAAATGGGGGAAAAAACTCTATTTCCCTATTGCTTCATCTCACATGTATTCCTCATTCCACTGCAAACTAATGAAACTACTCAGCCGACTCCTCTACTAAAACTGGTCTCCAGAGGTGGTCAGGAGCTTTCTAATTTAAAAAATCCATGAGTTCTCCTTATCCTTCAAGCTACTTGACCTCCATGCAGCACCTGACATTGCTAACCAACCCTTATTATTAATACTCCTTTCCTCAAGTTTTCTTGCAATATACCAAGGCTTCTCTTATTTATATCACCATCTTCCCCAACGGAGAAGGCAATGGCACCCCACTCCAGTACTCTTGCCTGGAAAATCCCATGGACGGAGGAGCCTGGAAGGCAGCAGTCCATGGGGTCACTGAGGGTCGGACACGACTGAGCGACTTCACTTTCACTTTTCACTTTCCTGCATTGGAGAAGGAAATGGCAACCCACTCCAGTGTTCTTGCTGGAGAATCCCAGGGACAGGGAGCCTGGTGGGCTGCCGTCTGTGGGGTCGCACAGAGTCGGACACGACTAAAGTGACTTAGCAGCAGCAGCAGCAATCCTCCCCAAACTCATTGATAACACATGTTCTCTACCCCTCTTTTTGACTCTATACCTCTTCCAATAGAAGATTTCAACCACTGACACAGTTTCAAATATTTCTGTCAGCATCATCCAAACATAATTTTAGTTCTCATTTTTCTTCTATCTCTCAGACTCACCTTTCTAAATGGCTTTTGAACCATTCCTCATAGATGCCATGTTGGCACCTCACACACAGTAGGACCAAAACAGAACTCAGTCTTCCCTCCTTCCCGTTGCGAAGTCTGCCTCTCTTCTGTCCCCACCCTTAAGGTAGAGCAGCACCACCCTCCCAGTCATGTTGTTAGCAATTTTAGAGTGCTTCTGAAGGTTAGCGTCCTCAGTACCTGCAGCTTCTTCTCAGCTTCAAGTCCTGATGACACTGTCTCTGAAACATTTCTTGATTCTGCCCCATAATTTCCATCCCCCTTGCTACGGTCCTAGTTTAAATTTTTCATAATCTCTCAGTAAGACCATACAAAAGCGTATTAATGGCGCTGCCACCCTCACCGTTCTCCAATCCATTTTTTTCCCATAACATCAAGACTAAGGTCTCTGGAGTAAGATTGTCTGTCATCTTTGTATTTCCCTGCACAACCACTGAATACACGTTTGTGGAACTGAACTCCCACTGCCAGCAATTATCTTCCTAAAACAGAAATCTGATACTATAAATACACTGCCCCAAATCTTCAATGACTCTTAATACAGAATAAAAGCAGAAACTCCTCAGCATGGCATTCAGAGTCTTCTGGGGCCTGCCCCGAACCTGCTACTATGCCTCACCTCCCATCTACTTGCCACTCCAGCCACACACTGTTCACTCTTTTTTCTTTTATTTCTAGAATCCACTCTGTATTACTTACATCTAAGGCTTGGGATGTCGGTTTTATAGCTCTGCCTATTGAAATTCATGTAACTTTTAAGGTCAAAATAAAATTCTACTTCTTCATTAAAGTTTTCTCCAATCTTACTGTAAAGGAAGAGCTGCTTTCCCTCTCTCTGTACCCCAGCACTTAATAGCACCTTAGAGCACACAGCGCCATGTACCCTGCATTACAGGCATGGACACCTAGGTTCCCCAACTACACTGGAGCAGGCTCCCCAAGGACACCGTCAATCTCCCACTATGCTTATGCCACTGCCTCACAATAGAAAGCATTCAATAAAAGGATTACTAAAGTGACCCAGTAACTCTTGTCACCTCATTTTACCAGAGCCCAGTTAAATAATTTTAGTACTATCCTTCCTAGGGCTTCCCTGATGGCTCAGCAGTAAGGAATCCGCTTATCAACGTAGGAGACCTGGGTTCGATCCCTGAATCGAGAAGATGCTCTGGAGAAGGAAATGGCAACCTGCTTCAGTATTCTTGCCTGGGAAATCCCATGGACAGAGGAGCCTGATGAGCCACAGTCCATGGGATTGCAAAGAGTTGGACACAACTTAGTGACTAAACAACAATCCTCCTTGCTACAGGCATATTTGGCCCAACACAGTCAATGTACTCTGTCCACCCTGTGCTACCCGCACCCCCAAAAGGCGCTGCTAATATATGGTGCTAGAGTTTTAGTCAACTGAAATACATGTTCATTAACAAAAATATTTAATATATTAATTAAAATAGCTATTTAAAGGAAATGATACATATGTGGTTTTAATATGAAAACTAAGAATCTTGTCAAGAAATGTGGTTTTGAAGCATTAGTCTTTTACATCATGAATCTGATCTTTGGGAAGAAAAGGAGCCCCTTTTCTAAGGTTGCCCATTCCAAGGTCCCTGCCATGATCCCTGAATCCAGTTTCTTACGCCAAAAGGATATCACAATGGTGGCTGTCGATGCTTCTTTAATGAATTTACGTCTCTATATACAACAAAGGGTGATTACCAACTAAGAAAACTGGGAAACTATGCTCTGTAAATTCTACTCTTTCATCTATGCTTGTCTTTATATCAGCATCTAACTACAACAGGGGTCCCCCTAAAGGGGTCCTATGGATAAGTGAGATGGCCACAACTACAGGTGGCTCATCTGCATTTTATATTTGCCTGCAAACTGTGGTAGGCTTCACATCCCCACATGGAGCTGTAGAAAAAGAGAACTTCACTCCTCTATGTCAGGTAAAGGTGGTTCATTTGCATAACAGTAAACTCACAGGTGATTTCTTTCATTCACTGATTAATGAGAATCTAGGTCTCAAACCCAACATTGGAGTAACTAGGAGTGAAAAAGTTGGCTTAAAGCTCAACATTCAGAAAACAAAGATCATGACATCTGGTCCCATCACTTCATGGGAAATAGACTGGGAAACAGTGAAAACAGTGTCAGACTATTTTTGGGGGCTCCAAAATCACTGCAGATGGTGACTGCAGCCATGAAATTAAAAGACGCTTACTCCTTGGAAGGAAAGTTGTGAACAACCTAGACAGCATATTAAAAAGCAGAGACAGTACTTTACCAACAAAGGTCCATTTAGTCAAGGCTATGGTTTTTCCAGTGGTCATGAATGGATTTGAGAGTTGGACTGTGAAGAAAGCTGAGTGCCGAAGAATTGATGCTTTTGAACTGTAGTGTTGGAGAAGACTCTTGAGAGTCCCCTGGACTTCAAGGAAATCCAACCAGTCCACCCTAAAGGAGATCAGTCCTGGGTGTTCTTTGGAAGGACTGATGCTGAAGCTGAAACTCCAATACTTTGGCCACCTCATGTAAAGAGTTGACTCATTGGAAAAGATTCTGATGCTTGGAGGGATTGGGGGCAGGAGGAGAAGGGGATGACAGAGGATGAGATGGCTGGATGGCATCAATGACTTGATGGACATGAGTTTGAGTGAACTCTGGGAGTTGGTGATGGACAAGGAGGCCTGGTGTGCTGTGATTCATGGGGTCGCAAAGAGTCGAACACAACTGAGCAACTGAACTGAACTGATACCACTGACTTAATAAAACATAATAAAATAATTAGCAATGTTACTCTGTATTCTTTCAAAGAGATCTTTAAAACATGTTTTCTTTTTCCCTCCCAACCACCCCCACCCCTACATCTACACATGCACGCACACACAGGCGTGCACAAACATAAAACTACCACAACTTGATTTGAGCTTAACCTCAAAGAATTTCCCCTTTTAAATTCAAAAATATTAAATAAAAAATTATAATTCACAAGTAAAAGTTGCCTCTTAAAATTAAATGCATTATAGAATCTTTTGGTTATCTATTATTTGTGTTCTGTAACTAGTAAAAAGTGAATTTCCTACATTAGTTTTTGTTTTGCATCATAATCTTACAAGAATTAAAAACATAAGAGTTATACTACAGTTTACAAAATTATATTTGAACATGACACTGTGTTAACAAACTTTTTCCTGACTATATATAATTATGATAAAATAGAAATTGTTTTTTAAAATGTAAACATATCTATCTTTGCCATAAAGAATCATCTAATTATAAAAACTTCTGTTTTCTTAATTCAAAGACAGTGACAGTTAATATTAAAAATTCACACAAGCAGTGTAAGTGATAAAGCAAATATGGCTGCCTTCTATATTAACACATAAGCTATTTCAGGTTTCATGACTTCTACACACGTCATAATTCTAGTATTCTTTTTCTATCACTGATTACTTAAAGTTTTCTTCCTCCTGAGAGAACCGTAATCAGCTGTGTTACAGATTTTTGCCCAGTCCAAATCAAATAACTCACTCAGATGCACACAAGCACCAAAAGCTTTCTTATTGTAGTGTATATCTGAATTTTACACTGCTTCATAAGAAAGAGGATCTTTGCTTCTTTTCAATCTGTATTAAGGAATAAAGAGTTGAATCTATGAGAAAGAGTGAATCATCTGGATACTCATATTCACATTTGTATCTTCAGACTCTAGCAAGTTCCTAACATATCTTAGGCACACAAAACTAACACTTGAAAATTAAAATAACCTATTTTATAAAGCAAGCAGGTTTATGGCTGGATACTGCATCAAGTTTCATTTACGGGATAAAAAAGCAATGAGGCTAATTTAAACAAATTTGATAAATAGCATCAGAAATTAAGAGGTAAGCAAATATATGCAATTCCCCACATTTCATACAATGAATGAGTCCAGGACATAATCTAATCCCAAAATTTAATCCATCCTTAGTGGATTTACATGACAAAATTTTATACTGAATTCTGTACAATTAGGCTTTGATAATATTTACTGAAAAAGCCTGTCTTTGCTGAGATTATAAATTTTTATTAAGGGGGTTTAGTAATTATCAATGATGTAATAGAGTCCAAGGTGCAGAAAGGCCTCTTGGGAATCACAGCAATGATCAACTAGGGTGGCACAAAAACACCGGAACAATTAGCATCACCTTTACCAACAATGTGGGATACCTGGGTTCGATCCCTGGGTTGGGAAGATCTGCTGGAGAAGGAAATGGCAATCCACTCCAGTACTATTGCCTGGAAAATCCTATGGACAGAGAAGCCTGGTAGGCTACAGTCCATGGGGTCGCAAAGAGTCAGACACGACTGAGCAACTTCACTTTCACTTTCACATACCAACAGCTAGTATTTTTTAATTAATTAATTTATTTTAACTGGAGGATAATTACTTTATAACATTTTTATGTTTTCTGCCATATATCAACATGAATCGGCCACAGGTACACATGTGTACCCCCAGTCCTGAATCTCCCTCACACCTCCGCCTCACCCTATCCCTCTGGGTTGTTCCAGAGCACCAGCTTCGGGAGCCTGTTACATGGAGTGAAGTAAGTCAGAAAAAGAAAGACAAATATTGTATGCCAATGCATATAAATGGAATTTAGAAAAACGGTACTGACGATCCTTGGAAGAAAAGCAATGACATAAAAAAAAAAAAAGAAAAGCAATGACAAACCCTAGACAGTGATTTAAAAAGCAGAGACATTACTTTGCCGACAAAGGTCCATATAGTCAAAGCTATAATTTTTCTAGTAGTCATGTACGTATGTGAGAGCAGGACAATAAAAAAGGCAGAGAACCAAAGAATTGATGCCTTCGAATTGTGGTGTTGGAGAAGACTCTTGAGAGTCCCTTGGACTGCAAGGAGATCAAACCAGTCCATCCTAAAGGAGATCAGTCCTGGGTGTTCATTGAAAGGACTGATGCTGAAGCTGATGCTCCAATACTTTGGTCATCTGATGCAAAGAACCATCTCATTAGAGAAGAACCCGATTGTGGGAAAGATTGAAGGCAGGAGGCAAAAGGAGTGACAGAGGATGAGATGGTTGGATGGTATCATCAACTTAATAGACATAAGCTTGAGCAAACTCCAGGAGATGGTGAAGGACAGGGAAGCCTGGCATGCTTAAGTCCATGGGGTCGCAAAGAGTCCCACACGACTGAGAGACTGAACTATAACAACCGACGATCGTACGTTCAGGGCAGCAAAAGAGACACAGATGTAAAGAACAGACTTTTGGACTCAATGGGAGAAGACAAGGGTGGGATGATTTGAGAGAATAGCATTGAAACATGTACATCACCATACGTAAAATAGATGACCAGTGCAAGTTCGATGCATCAGCTAGTATTGATAGGGGGTAATACTTCTGCTGCTTTCTGAAATTTTACCAGAATGATTGCAAAGGAGCAATTACTTTTTTTTTTTCCCCCTCAGACTCAGTACTTCTGAGGGAAGACTGTCAAAAGAGTATCATCAGTTCAGTACAGTTGCTCAGTCGTGTCCGACTCTTTGCGACCCCATGAATTGCAGCATGCCAGGCCTCCCTGTCCATCACCAACTCCCGGAGTTCACTCAGACTCATGTTCATTGAGTCGGTGATGCCATCCAGCATCTCATCCTCTCGTCCCCTTTTCCTCCTGCCCCCAATCCCTCCCAGCATCAGAGTCTTTTCCAATGAGTCAACTCTTCGCATGAGGTAGCCAAATCATATTCCTTGTCAACAGATTGTGTTCACTAAGAGGAAAGATAAATTGTGTATGACTGTAGTGGCTTTTTATTAAGGCATGTTTCTTCTGATTTATAGTTAGTACTATATTTGTTCCTTTGAATTGCTGAACTATATGCTGCTGCAGTGTTCCTAAGTAGGATTAGCCCACCGGATGGGCCACTACTGAAGATCTATTTAGCCATCTTTGTATTCATTCTGATACAAAAGATGCATCCCAGAAAATCAAGTAATCAAAGCCAAGTGGTTCAACAGATTATGTTGAAAAAATTTTAACATGTCATTCAAGTGTGCTGCTAAGAGACAGAAAGAAATACAAACAGATCACTGGATTCGGCAATCTGGAAGTCACTGTGATGTTGACAAGTATATTTTTACTGAAATGATGCGAAAGAAAGCCTGATTGGAGTGGCTTCAAGACAAAATGATGGCTTCCAAAGAACAGTAAACGAGATTTTCTAAAAGAGCTCTTTTGCTACAAACCAAGTAGATCATGAATAATACATAGTGTTTTAAAGGACTTCTGGGTTTGCAAGAACTAAAAAATAAAAAAACAAAAATCCAAGCAGCTCTACCATCATAACCAAAACATAAAATAAAACAAAAAACTCCCAAGAGTTGAAACCTAAGTAGCCAGCACTGTGCAACACCAAATAAAAAGAGGAAATGGGTATGTTGAAGACAATATCATTACTATTAACTAAAACCAAGCCTTGGGCCAACTGCAAGACATAGCAGGCTAGCTTCATATCCTCAAATCAACCCAAACACCTCAAGGAGACTATAGCTCCAGGTTGCAAGTACCCTGGGCTCTGAGCAGAAGCAAATACCAATCTTTTCTGGAAAAGAGCACCCCCAATTTAGGCTCACAGTACCCCCACAACAACCTCAGATATGTGAATAATACCATTCTAATGGCAGAAAGTGAAGAGGAACTAAAAAACTTCTTGATGAGACTGAAGAAGGAGAGTGAAAAAACCAGCTTAAAACTAAATATTTAAAAAATCTAAGATCACAGCATCTGGCCCCATTACTTCATGGCAAATAGAAAGGGAAAAGGCTGAAGTAGTGACAGATTTCCTCTTCTTGGGCTTTAAAATCACTGCAGATTGTGACTGCAGCCATGAAATTAGAAGACAACTGCTTCTTGGAAGGAAAGCTATGACAAATCTAGACAGTGTGTTAAAAAGCAAAGACTTCACTTTGCAGACAAAGATCTATATAGTTAAGGCTATGGTCTTTCCAATACTCATATACAGTTGCAAGAACTGGACCATAAAGAAGGCAGAGTGCCAAAAGATTGATGCTTTTGAGCTGTGGTTCTGGAGAAGACTCTTGAGAGTCCCTTAGACAGCAAGGAGATCAAAGTAATCAATCTTAAAGGAAATTAACCCTGAATACTGGCTGGAAGGACTGATGCTAAAGCTGAAGCTCTCTGGCCATCTGATGTGAAGGGTCGACTCACTGGAAAAGATCCTGCTGGGAAAAATTGAGGGCAGGAGGAGAAGAGGGTGACAAAAGATGACATGGCTGGATGGCATCACTGATGCACTGAACATGAACTTGGGCAAACTCTGGGAGATGGTGAGGGATAGGGAAGCCTGGCGTGCTGCAGTCCATGGGGTTGAGAAGAGTTGGACATGACTTGGCAACTGAACACCCACCACCACCACAACAAACTGCGGAAAATTCTTTAAGAGATGGGAATACCAGACCACCTTACCTGTCTCCTGAGAAACCTGTATGCAGGTCAAGAAGCAAAGTTAGAACTGAACATAGAAAAATGGATTGCTTCAAAATTGGGAAAGAAATATGACAGGGCTGTACATTGTCATCCTGCTTATTTAACTTATATTGCAGAGTACATCATGCAAAATGCCAGGCTGAATGAGTCACAATCTGGAATCAAGATTGCTGGGAGAAACATCAACAACCTCAGATACGCAGATACCACCTTAATGGCAGAAAGAGAAGAGCGAAAGAGCCTCTTGATGAAGGTGAAAGAGGAGAATGAAAAAGCTGGCTTAAAACTCAACATTCAAAAAACAAAGATCGTAGCATCCAATTCCATCACTTCATGGCAAATAGATGGGGATAAAGTAGAATCAGTGACAGATTTTATTTTCTTGGGCTTCAAAATCACTGTGAATGGTGATTGCAACCACGAAATAAAGACGCTGCTGCTGCTGCTAAGTCGCTTCAGTCGTGTCCGACTCTGTGCGACCCCAGAGACGGCAGCCCACCAGGCTCCCCCATCCCTGGGATTCTCCAGGCAAGAACACTGGAGTGGGTTGCCATTTCCTTCTCCAGTGCATGAAAGTGAAAAGTGAAAGTGAAGTTGCTCAGTCATGTCTGACTCGTAGTGAGCCCATGGACTGCAACTTACCAGGCTTCTCCGTCCATGGGATTTTCCAGGCAAGAGTACTGGAGTGAGTTGCCATTGCCTTCTCCGAAGACACTTGCTACTTGGGAGAAAAGCTATGACAAACCTAGACAGCATATTAAAAAGCCGAGACATCACTTTGCCAACAAAGGTCCATGTTGTCAAAGCTATGGTTTTTCCAGCAGTCATGTACAGATGTGAGAGCTGGACCCTCAAGAAAGCTGAGCACCAAAGAACTGGTGCCTTTGAACTGTGGTGCTGGAGAAGATTCTTGAGAATCCCGTGGACTGCAAGGAGATCAAACAAGTCAATCCTAAAGGAAATCACTCCTTAATACTCACTGGAAGGACTGATGCTGAAGCTGAAGCTCCAATACTTTAGCAAACTGATGGGAAGAGCCAACTCACTAGAAAAGAACCTGATGTTGGGAAAGATTGAGGGCAGGAGGAGAAGGAGGCAAAAGAGGATAAGATGGTTGAATGGCATCACCAACTCAATGTACATGAGTTTGAGAAAACCCTGGGAGATAGTGAAGGACAGGGAAGCCTGGCATGCTGCAGTTTATGGGTTGCAAAGAGTTGGACACAACTTAGCAACTGAACAACAACAGAAATAGATCCAAAGATGTAGAAAACAAACATATTATTATCAAAGGGGAAAGGAGTGGAGGGATAAATTGGGAACTTGGGATTAACATACACACAGTACTATATACAAAATAGATAAAGAATAAGGACTAGCATAGGGAACTATATGCAATATCTTATAATAACCTATAATGGAAAAGAATCTGAAAAAGAACATATATAAATATATATGTACATTTATGCTTATGGGCCAAATACATACGTGTATATAGGTACATATATATATTTGAGCTACTTTGTTATATACCTGATACATTGTAAATCAAGTATAGTTCAATAAAAAATAATTTTAGAAAATTTTCAACCTCATTAATATTCAGGAAGGGACTTTCCAGGTGGCACTAGTGGTAAAGAACCTGCCTGCCAATGTAGGAGACATAAGAGATGTGGGTTTGATCTCTGGGTTGGAAGATCTCCAGAAGGAGGGCATGACAACCACTCCAGTATTCTTGCCTGGAGAACACCATGGACAGAGGAGCTTGGCAGGTTACGATCCATTCGTTTGCAGAGTCGGACACAACTGAAGCGACTTAGCACCCTTGCAATAATCAGGAAATGCAAAGCTAGACCCCAACAAGATACCATTTTACACTGTCAATGCCAGTTGAATGGCAAAAATTCTCCATTCTGCTGGGAAGAGGGTAAATTTAGACAATCACCTTTGGAAAGCTATTTGCCAGTATCTCATAAAAGTAAACATTCCCTTATCCTATGAGCTCGCAATTCTTGTCTTAGGCTTGTAATCCTAGTCTACAGAAATTCTTTTTATTTGTTTATCAAGAGACATACAAATAAATTTATGGCAGCAGTAGTCATAAAGCAAAAGATCTGGAAACAACCCCAATATACATCAACAGAGGAATGGGTAAATACATTGTATAATAGCTACACACTGGAAGATTATATATTAGTGAAAGTAAAAAATCACTCTAGCCTGGATGAGTCTTAGAAATATAACAATGAAACGGGAAAAGCTAGGTACATAAGACATTATACAGACTGTGCCATTTTCATAAAAAGCTCAAAAATAAGCAAAAATAAGCATATAGAGATAGACAAATAGACGGAGATAAAATGAAAAACTCTGGAGACAAAATTATAAAAACAAACTTCAAGAGGAGTCACCATGGGGAGGAAGAAAGGGGCTAAATACAAATAGGTGAGGAAAGTACAAGTAGATGCAACAATATTAATCATTTTAGTTCTTCAACTGGGTTCCAGTTGCTCAGGTGCTGCTTATCATGATTTAGATCTTACATATGTTAAAACAATCTTTTGTATATATCAAATATTACATTGTAAAAATACTTTTAAAGAGATAGGAGATAAGGATTAGAAATAGTATATGAAGACGAGTTTTACTACAAACGTAGAAACAAAAGGGTTAAAAGTAGAAGAGGACATGGGAATAAGACAGAATTCAACTTTGTTTTTATTTTTTAATATGGAAGAAAGTACAGCATGCTCTTATATTAATAGAAATGATATAAGCAACATGGAAATGCTTGATGATGCAAGAGAGAAAAAGAGGATAATTATAAGAGCACAGACCTTGGAAAGGAAAAAGGAAATCTGATCTGGCACCTATGAGGAGGGATCTGTCTTATAACACAACAGAGAAAATGCACCTGTTTCAATAAACGGACAGGCAGAGTAGATACAGTTAACGTATTTGTTGACAGAAAGATAATGAAGGTCACATCTCTTGAGTCGTTCTATTTTCTCTGTGAAATGTGAAGCAGGGTTACGCTGATTCTGAGTGGGGTGGAGTGAAGCAGGGAGCACTGATGTTTTGAGGAGAGAGAAGGTGAGAAATTATTAACTTTAAACAGGGAAATGTAATGGGACATCATCCACATTGATGCACATTCTATCGATTTTTCCCCTACCTCACTAACCACTCCTTATCCTCCTTTACTAGATTTTATCCTCTTCCTCAACTCTAAATGGACTTCCCTAAATATTGGGAGTGACTGAGCTCAGTCCTCAGATACATTCTCTCCATCATGTATCTATGTGAGTTCACCTACTCCCATGGCTTTAAATATCCTCTAAGTGCTAATGACTCACAAATTCTTATCTGCAGTTCCTAACCTCTGCCAGGAGCTCCAGAGTTGTATATTCAACTGCCCATGTGATGCTTATACTTGGGTGTCCAAAAGGCATTTCTAGTTCAACATGTCCAAAACAAACTTTTTATTTCTCTGCCCATTCCTCTTTCTTCCCAGTCTTCACAGCTCAGTAGATGGCATTAACTACTCATCTGGTTGCCCAGAACAGAAACCTAGTTTTCCTTGATTTTTCTTTTTCTCATACCTCACATCCAATCTATCAGCAACTTATAGAAGCTCTACCTTCAAAATACAACCCTTCTCAGATCCCAAATCTAATCCTTCTCACCACCTCCACCACTACTACTCTGCTCCAAGGCATCATCATCTCTTTGCTACATCTTTGCAATAGCTTCCCTGACTCCAGATCAGTTCCACGCCCACCCCTAGTCCATTCTCCATATGCATCCAAAATGATCTTTTAAAAGCATAAATCAGATGACATACTCTCATACTTAAATCTTCCTATGTTGTCTAATGCATTCAGTACAAAATCAAAGAGTCCTTACTCCGGTCTATCTGGCTGTACATCATCTGGCTTTGGCTAACTCCTCAACCGCATCCCTCCGTCACTCCCCTACCTCTAACTCTGCTTCAATCACATCAGAATGCTTATCATTTCTAGCAGTTGTCAAGCTCATCTCTACTTCAGGGTATCTGCATCAACATTCAATGTGCCTCAGAAATTTTTGGCACATTCCTTTCATTAGTCGCAGTTAAACATCACCTCTTAAAGCCGGTATTTTTATCCAAAATAGCCCACCCTCTTTATTTACTTACTCTCCTTTATTTTTTCTTGATTGCTTGGATGGCATTCTGTTTTATATACATTTTGTGAATTTCTCCCACTGGAAGGAAAGTTCTATGAAAGCAGAGACTGCCTTGCTCACCCCTGTTAACTGTGAATAGTGGCCAGCAAAAAATTTTTGTCGGTTGAATAATTTCAAATTTATTTCTTATAGCTTAGAAGTCACAACTAAATTCTCTCTTTCTAACTGGCAAATCTAGCTTAAGTAATTTTGTTTGCATCAAGTTTATGGATTTATGGATTGCTCTATACTCTAAGGTCAGCTTCCTTCCTTGTAGAAGAATAATCATTTCTTAAATTTACTTTCTAATGTGTAAAATAACACTCACTGAAAGATTTGGAAGCAAATTACCTACAGAAATCACTATTTAGATACAATTAGTTCATTCATCACCATCATCAAATAGATTATAGTACCACCCTATTTGATAATGAACTTGCATTTACCATAAGAAGGCATAGTTCTTTGAAAGGTACCCTGGACCAGAAATGAAAACATTCAGAGTCCTTATTTAGTTCTTGATTAGTATATAAACTGAAAAAGTCTTCTGTTACTTAATAATTCCATTGCTTCATCTGTTAAGTAGGAACAGCTGCCCTCACACTCCCAAAGAATTCTCTATGGATTAGCATGAAGAAGTGGAATTGTTGAAATAGGAGCTGTAAAATATTCATTTTTATAAAGACTATTAAAGAAACTATTAATATCCTTCATTGATTTCTATCTCTTTGAGCTTATAGGAAAAGTTTATAAAATTCCAAATGAGTTTAATATAGATTTTGTAAGGTAGGAATAATTCTCATAATAATAAACCACTTTTTACTTAGTTCTAGCTGTTATTACTTTGATAATGATTGTGTCTCTGGATAAATAATATAGGAGACATTCAGAGAAGGCAATGGCACCCCACTCCAGAACCCTTGCCTGGAAAATCCCATGGACAGAGGAGCCTGGTGGGCTGCAGTCCATGGGGTCTCTATGAGTCGGGCACGACTGAGCGGCTTCACTTTCACTTTTCACCTTCACGCATTGGAGAAGGAAATGGCAACCCACTCCAGTGTTCTTGCCTGGAGAATCCCAGGGACAGAGGAGCCTAGTGGGCTGCTGACTATGGGGTCGCACAGAGTTGGACACGACTGAAGTGACTTAGCATAGCAGCAGCAGCAATTATTACTTTGATAATGATTGTGTCTCTGGATAAATAATAGAGGAAACATTTTGACAGAAATATTTTTTAGTAATCTATGAGGCACTATAGAAAATAAGAGATGCTAAAATCTGCATGAGGGTGGCTGCCCTGATTTTCAAAAGCAAAGAGGATGGTTTCTGAATACTAAGCATACTTTATATTCCAAACAAATTAAGTGGATTATCAAGGGCAAAAAAACATAAACCCTTCCTAAAAATGAAAGTGATGATTTCTAGAGACCCTCATAGGCAAACTAAAAAATAAACTCGTTCTGAATTAACCTCATTTTCTCCCCTCCTCTTTATTGAAATGTTTCTTGCCTATTTGTTGTCTAACTAGATGGATAAGTCAGATCACATCTATAAAAATAAACAGACCAAGGATTCAGGAAGTCAGTTTTGCTTTTCAGTATACCTTAACGGTTTCAGAAGCATGCTCTGGGTGATAGCACAATTTAATAAAATTATATTGGCAAAGTTTAATCTCATAAAAAAGAATAAATTTGTGGTAATTCAAGGAGAGGTATATATGCTTTTGAAACATTTTTATCATTTATTCAAGTAAATATATAAAAATAATATTTAATCAAATATATAAATTATTCAAAGCTGAAAGAGATAATAAACCTGTCTCATCTCAGTGAATGACATCACCATTCATCCAATTCAGTCCCCTCTGTCCACCTGGAATAATTAAGCTAAATTACTGAAACAAATCCATCCCAAAATACTGTGGCTCAACCAAGACAGGAAATGATCTTTATAATGCATAAAAATGCAAACATGAGTAGAATAAAGCCAATGAAGAGGCTCAGCTTCACAAGATCATTCAAGAACCCAAGTTTCTTCTACCCTCTTCTTCCAGCCCTTAAGTTGATGCTCAAGCCACCATGGATGGAAACTGGATCATTAGCACCAGTCCATGTTCCAGAACATGAAAGTGGCTTAGAGTCCAGGGCAAGTAGTCCTTGACTTTTAGGAAGGGACCTGGTTGTTGGCCCAAATTTAGTCTGTGGTCACATTTAAATGAACAAGAGCCTGCTAAGAGACTCTAGCTGGATAATCATGTAAACAGCTAAAACTCAGAGTAGGGTAGGTGGTACCCTTTCTAGAAGGAATGAAATGAAAATGGATATAGGAAACAATGAGTGGGTTTCTGACACGCACATTCCAAAATGCAAATCTGTCACCAAATTAAGTCTGTTTCCTATATATTATTTCACAAAAAACACCCATTTACCTCCATCTTTAGAAAGCCCTTGTCTGAGACATCATCACCTCTTTTACTACATCATCACCTGTTTTACTACAAAATCCTCTGAACTGGTCTCCATGTATTCACACTAGCATTTGCTCCCAAATCAGTTGTCTTCATTACAGAAAGCAATGGCACCCCACTCCAGTACTCTTGCCTGGAAAATCCCATGGACGGAGGAGCCTTGTAGGCTGCAGTCCATGGGGTCGCTAAGAGTCGGACACGACTGAGCGACTTCACTTTCACTTTTCACTTTCATGCATTGGAGAAGGAAATGGCAACCCACTCCAGTGTTCTTGCCTGGAGAATCCCAGGGATGGGGGAGCCTGGTGGGCTGCCGTCTCTGGGGTTGCACAGAGTCGGACACAACTGAAGCGACTTAGCAGCAGCAGCAACAGCATTACAGTCACAGGGATCATTTAAAAACACAAATTTAATCATGTCATAATGCTGACAATCTTTCAATTATTGCTCATTGTTCTTAGGAATTATTAACAGGAACTCTAAAGTCCTACATATTTGACACTATTTTTCTCATATTTCATCTACATTTCACTATATTGGGCTGCTATTCTTCATAATTGTTTATCTTTCTTTTTTTCACTTGAACATAGTATTTCCTTCCCTGATTTTGGTTCTTTGAGGATTTAAGGGAGAGGTATTTTGTTTTAGGAGTTTCAGGGAGGAAAGAAACATTGAAATGACCTTACTCCACTATCTTTAAGTAGAAATGTCTGTGCATGCATGCATGCTTAAGTCACTTCAGTCATGTGCGATTCTGAGAAGTGTTTGTAGTTACGAGTAAATGTTAACATACGGAAGATATGTGTGCTTGTTCCATGGCTTCATAACCCAGGAGAATGCTTGCCCCAGTTTAGGAAGCACCTTACAGTCTATTAAAGTAGATTTCCCCCAATAAAGCATAGAATATTACAAAATAAACTAATTATATAGCTTCACCATTATGCCCACACATTTTCTAATGAGAGAAACTGCCTTTCCCAGCACTCATAAGGAAACAGAACTGCAAATGCTGTCTATTTGCTAAGGTTCTTGCCTCCAACTGCGTTTCTCCAAAAACTGTGCAGATAAACACCCGGCATACTGACAGGCACATATTAGGTTTTCAAAATGCTATTTCTCTCTTTCCCTTTTAATCAAGAAGGAAAAAATGTTTTTGAAGAAAGCTTTATTAAGAGCTTACTAAATGCTAGGCACACTGATCTAAACCAGAGGTCCCAGTCCTGTGGGTGAGAAACACAAGTGCACTCAAAAGGACAACCAGCACAAACCGTGCTGTGAGAGCAGAGGATGTTTTAAGAAAACAAAGTAGACTTTCTAATCTGTCATAAAATGGGAATACCAAGGAAGTGGAATGGGGGCTTCCTAGAGATGTCTAAATCAAATTGTCAGACCACTAGTTACAAACCACACAGAGAAGCAGGAGGGAAAGTATTCCCAGCAATGGAACAGCAACATTCCTATAAACAGCACAAAGACTAGACCATGGAATATTCAAAGAACTCTAAGTCCAGTGAGGGTGAACAACAGAGCGGGATGAAAATGGCAGGAAATGAAGTTGGAGAGGAATCAGGAAGCATATCCTTTGATTCACTTCAACAGAATTTATTTAGCACCTACCATACACTGAGCACCTACCATACTAAGAGTTTGAGTGAACTCCAGGAGTTGGTGATGGACAGGGAGGCCTGGCATGCTGTGATTCATGGGGTTGCAAAGAGTTGGACACGACTGAGCCACTGAACTGAACTGAACTGATATACTGAGCATTGAGAATTCAAAGACTAAAGGCATATATGTGGAATCTAGAAACATGGTGCACATGAATCTATTAGCAAAGAAGAAATGAAGACAGAATAACAATAACAACAATATTAATGAAAAGGTATTCCATTTCTTTTCTTTTTAAAAAAAATATTTATTTAATTGGAAAAAAAACTATTTATTTAATTGGTTGCACTGGGTGTTAGTTGCAGCCCATTAGATCCTTCACTGCTGTGAAAGACCCTGCACTGTGCAGTTATTTTCAGCGCACAAGGCAGGGGCGGCAGTCACGGTCTTTAAGGTGCCTAGAACCTTTGAAATGTTCAACCAATATCACAGTAACTTTAAAACATTCTTACACACAAGCAGTGCTCAAGCATTGCTTCTAGACCCAAGTAATATAAGTAGAAAATAATTTTGGGAAGAGTTGCTTTTATAACTGGATTGTATGGGTAGAAGGTATTCTTGAGAATAAGGGCAACTATATTAAAATTAACAACTCTATATGCATAGAACATAAACTATACAAATCGGTCTCACTGAATACGCATTCTCTGCACTGTTCTCTCCATTTAAATGAGTACTGCAGCAGCAGCTCTAAACATTTGCTCTTGAACTCTGGAACTCTAGCTACAAGCAGGGTTTGTAATGTTATGATAATGAGAAGCCGTATTTTAAAAGAGATCATTATTAAAGTGCTCTGCCTTAATTTGGAGTTGCCTTCCTATTTCCGCCCAACTTTATTTGGAATGAGTTGCAATTTCTAACCTACTACCATTAACAGAAGCTCTGTGTGATTAAGACAATAAATATATTCACAAAATGTAATCGCAGCTTTTGGGGCTTTAAACATCTGCTCTGAAAATAAAACTTTTACAAACACACAGTCATGGGCAAAATGAAACCTTTCTTCCAAGACTTTTTTTTTTGGAACTGAAAGGTCTGAAATACAAATAATAGTCTTTTCCCAAACCCAAAGTGCAAATTTAAGCTAATTCACATGTGATATTGGTCAATTATCTGAGCCTTTATGAAGTTGCAGGGCACTCTCAGAGTCCTTTGACTGCTTTAGACAAAATTGTTCAATGGGGCTAAAACTCTGCATTCAAGATTTCAGTTAAAGTAAGGTCTCAATGTAACTGAAATGTCCAAAATCTGTTTATTTTATTATCATTTTTCTTATTGCCTGTGTTGTCAAAATAGGAATAACCTCCTGTCAACATTTAGTAAATCTTTGCCCCGTTTCAATTTCTTACTCTAGAAATACAAGACTGGTAAAGAAAGAACTTATATTCAACTCTCTCCTAGTTGGATAACTTGTTCAGTATTGGCCAGGAATTTAAATGGGCTTTCAATCCCTACATATTTCATTATATCCTTTAAAATTAGTCTGACATCCTTGGAAAATTATCCAAAATATGGGAAGTTTGACAGGTATTTATCACCACAATAGAGCAAAAAACTAGAAGCAACCCAATCTCTAAGAATAAGGGAATGATTACATAAAGGCTGATATATTGATTAAATAAAATATCATGCACCATTCAGAAACACGGTTATACATGAAAAATGATGCTGTTATAACAAATATTCCATCAACTAAAAAATGTCCATTCTCTGATGTTTTAATTGAATCTACAGATCGTAGAGTACATCACCACTTATATAACATGTTTGAAAACAGTTTTTAAATTGTTCCATAATAGATTTCATCTCTGATAGTTTTCACCCTTCTGGCCATGAGACAATACTATTTTTAGGTCACTTTCTTCACACATATTATTTTATTGAATCCTTTTAAAATCCAAAAAGGTGAATAATATTATTAATTCACTAGAGTAGTTATTATTATTAATATTATTATGAGTAGTTTATCCCAAGCCATTAGGTATACTTAATTGCTTTTGGGGGATCCTATTCCTACAAGTCAATCAGTCACAAAGTATTACTTGCTACAGTGACTATATATATCCTTTTCCAGCAAAAAAAAAAAAAAAGAAACAAAGAAAGCCTTCATTATTTAAACACTATATAGACCAGCTCTGTCCAGAATAAATGTAACGCAAAGCACACATACAAGTCATGTAATTTTAAGTCTTCTAGAAACTGCATTAAAAAGTAAAAAGAAATACATGAAATTGATTTTAGTAATATCTTTAATTTAACCCAGTATATCCCAAATATCATCATCCCAAATATTGTAATCAATATTATAATTACTAATGAAATGTTTTAAATTTTTTTTTACTAAACCTTTTATTAACCCTATGTTTTACATTTATAGTTCATTTCAACTCATATTTGTCACATTTGAAGTGCTCAGTAGCCCATGTGGCTGCTGCTGCTGCTGCTAAGTCGCTTCAGTCATGTCCAACTCTGCACGACCCTATGGACAACAGCCCTCCAGGCTCTGCTGTCCACAGGATTCTCTAGGCAAGAATACTGGAGTGGGTTGCCATTTCCTTCTCCACAGCCCATGTGGCTAGGGGCTTCCGTCTTGGACCGCACAGCTGAAGACTGAGTGATTGATGACAGAGTGATAAAAATACTTATGTAAGGTATACTGCAACATAATAAGCCTTATGCTGTAATACCATGTGGCATTTAAGACAATAATACCATTTACGTAATTCAGCAGTAGATTTTACTACCATTCCCAGCTGAAAACATAATGATTTCTTTTCCATTTTCTTATTTTGATATACTGAAACCAATATGTGTGTAACTTAGTGAAAAAACATTAATAAATGTTACGGAGTATAACGGAATAGAAATACTATGCCTTTGGGGTAAAATGTCCTGGTTATGAGACAAATGAAAACTAGTCAGCATATCCGGCCTCTCACAGGGAAACATTGCAGTTCAAAGGAAGGGGGCCTTCAAGGATGACTTGAATATTTCCTAAGTATCAAAAATTTTCTTTAGAGGCAGGTATTTTTCACCACCATTCATTTCACATCACATTGAAGGAATTCCCACAGTTCAGATGTTTCTACAAGAGTACCTAAGGAATGATCCTGGAAAGCGAAAAGCTTTTGATAATAACCAAGCTTTCAAATCAATCCTTAGGACAAGACTTCTAAAAAGAATTGAATGAGGTCCATACATGAAACTAAAAGCTTCATTTTTCGAAAACCCCAGGACCATACTTTACAACAACAGTTTTTCTTTTTTAATACCCCAAAGACAACAAAGAATGGTAACAATAACCCTGTGTACGAGACAGCAAAAGAGACACTGATGTATAGATCAGTCTTATGGACTCTGTGGGAGAGGGAGAGGGTGGGGAGATTTGGGAGAATAGCATTGAAACATGTATAATATCATGTATGAAATGAGTCGCCAGTCCAGGTTCGATGCACAGTACTGGATGCTTGGGGCTGGTGCACTGGGATGACCCAGAGGGAGGGTAGGGGAGGGAGGAGGGAGGAGGGTTCAGGATGGGGAACGCGGGTATACCTGTGGCGGATTCATTTCGATATTTGGCAAAACTAATACAATATTTTAAAGTTTAAAAATAAAATTAAAAAAAAAGAATGGACACATAAGAGAAAGCAAATGATGTATAGTTTTGCCACTTTATAAATGTTCCTCACCTACTACCACAGCCAAAGTTAGGCCAAGTTTAATGTAATTCTTCCACAAAAGCTAGTTCATGTTACAGGAACTCTTCTGGAACATAAAATAGAATTTATAGTCTAGTGTGGATGACTACAGCCAAGTAAGCATCTAAATTATTATATAGTGTTTATGACTGTGTAAATACAGGAGGTACGGTGGAAACACATATGTGGGGCCATCACCCAGACCATGTTGGGGAGGGTGTGTAATTGGGATCAGCCTCCTGGAAAAAGTAAAGTCCAAACTAAACCTATTCCATGGGTAGGTGTTAACTTATGAAAGGAGTTTGAAGGAGAGGAAACAATGTTCCAAGACTGGGGTGGGAGAAGCATGGCATGTCCAAGAGCCGAGAGAAGTAAGGAAGCCAGGTGGAGAAATGGGGGCTGGACAGTGAGTAAGGTACAGGAACCTACGGCCTCTTGTAAACTAAGGAGTGTGAACTTGATCTTCACAGCAACAGAGAGCTTTTGAGTGACTGCTTTTGCTTTGACCTTCTACCTTTTGGGGTTTTCTAGCTCCCGAATTACCTGAAAACCCTAGAACTAAAGCATACAACAAGGGCTTCAGGGAAAACAGCAAAAACCATAGCTTCAAATACAATGCGTCATAGCTTCAAATACAATGAAAAAAAGGGGGAAAGGCCCAGTCAAATTCATTCCCTGAACCTGGAAAGCTAGTATTTTCTCAGTGATTCCTAGATCTATTTTTTTTTCCTTTTTTTATGATCTGGCTGGGGTTTCTTTGCAGTTTCATAAAATTAATGGCTTGTAACATTTCATTACAGGGCAAATCTTTCTGATCACTGCTTGAATCCCTGCCTTAAAGGGAATCTCCAGGATACAAATCTTTCTGCAAGGTGCACTGTGGTTCTATTTGAGTCTGTGGACTGTGGTTCTGTTTGAGGCCTTCCTTTCAACAGAGAATGTTGTTTCAAGTACCCCTCTGCATCTAATACATGCGCACACACAAACACCCATGAACTCAAGGGCAAAAGGAAGGGAGAGAATATCAGCATAGGCAGCTCTCAGAATCTTCCTAATCAAATCTTTCATCTCCCAGAGATGGAAAGGAGAGCACAGTCCCTCAATTAAGCAATCATCCTCTATCTGAGAGGATATAAAGATACTAATGCCTCTCTTTCAGATACTGTTTCTCTGTTTGGTTTGGTTTCTTTTCTAATTTATTCAAAGTATTTCCTATCTGGCATTCTAGTACCTTCTATGTCTTATTAATTTTCTTCTGCTAACTGTCTTAGACTGGCAGCTTTTACTCAGCTCAGTCATTCAACCCTTCAAGTCATTGCTTAAGTCCATGTGAAAGTAAAAATGAAAGTGTTAGTCACTTAGTCGTGTCTAACTCTTTGTGACCCCATGGACTGCAACCCACCAGGCTCCTCTGTCCATGGAATTCTTCAGGCAAGAATACTGGAATGGGTAGCCATTCCCTTCTCCCAGGGGATCTTCTCAACCCAGAGACTGAACCTAGTCTACTGCATTGCAAGCTGATCCTCTACTGTCTGAGCCACCAGGGAAGACCATTTACTCTTTTTCTATGCTCAGAAAAGATCCAAATAAGCTAGTTAATATCCCCACCCATAAATTCTTCACAGTCTTAAGAACCATAGCCAAGTAACCACTAAACCACAAATCTTCCCTGATTTGTATTTGTAATTCCATTTCATAATCATTCTTGATTTCCAGCTCCGAATGTCTTTCGTAGTGTGTCCTGGAAAGTCCTCCAGGTTCTTCACATCCCCACAAGGCAGGAATGGGAGAGATTAAACACCCTAATCTAGTAAGGCTCTTGCTCTTTGGGATAACTTGCAGAGCAACTATCCCCGAGTTTAAAAAAATAGTGAAACAACATGATGCCAAAGGAAACTGAATAATGAGCCACTGGGCATTTCTTCTTCCTATTTCTATGCCATTTCTTCTTCCTATTTCTATGCCACTGAGAACAGACCTCTCAAGACAAAGGAGCAAAACTAGAATAAAAAGTCATTATAGCAAAATTAAGGGTGGATCATGCAGGGAGAAGTGTGCAGAGCACATGTCTAAGCACATTTCTGTCCCAGTCATGAGAATCAACTTCATTCACTCCTCTGAGAAGAAAGCCAAGGCATTTTTAAATGCAGAGCTGTTTAGACTTGGTACTCATTTTGCAAAGCTAATAACATTTTTGAGGGTTCATTAATCTCAACAAGTCTGAAAAAAATACATTTTCATGTTCTTGCTCTCCAGCTATCGTCTTTACAGTATATTTTTACATAAATAATTGGTTATGGCTCAAATTAAAATAACTTTGACAATTATCAAGCAGGCTAAGAGTTTCTGAGCTTGTGCTGGGATGAGAGATAGCAGCACCCCAGAGTGCACCCAGACCATGTGTTATCTTATGATAACATTCAATTCACTTCTTTCTGGGCTCATAAAATATAAAAGTTTTTCATCTAACTGTCAAAATGACAGTGTTCTGTTTAGATAATATTCCTTTGTAGGAAGGTTAGTCTCAATAGAATTTTTCCGATTAAAGTATACATGTGGTATGTGTGAGGACTAGGTTTCGTGTCCCTGGCAACCTGGGTGTCCTCAAAAGCATTACAATCCTGTCCTCAGGATTACAAGTTCTGTAATGCTTCACAGACCACTGTGTCCTCTATATTCAAATCCTTCTCTTCACAAACTAACAAGTGGCAAGCCTTCAATCCTACACACATTATCCTACACACGTTACAATCTTTCTTTGCATCATGCACTAAAGACCTCTGGTGTGATAAATTGTCATCTCCCTCAACCTCAGAGGTAACTGGCTATAAAATTGTTTTATGTTCCTAGTATTCCTAGTCCTCAAGTAAAAATACTATCTGTAATTCAATGTTGGCAATATGGTATTATTCATAAAGCATTCAAATTGTACTTTCCAGGTTTAGAATGCCACCAGAACTACTTGATTGAATTACAGTCTAGCCAATTCTGCTGGGTGTCCTTTTTTCTGCATGAAAATTACAAGCATTTCCCAACATCTCCAGGGCCTAAATGGAAGCTCCAAAGGGAGTAATATTTTGCATAATCTTTCAAAACCTTCTTCATGGACATTCAAGAGCCAAGAACTGGATGCATGCGTGTTAGTCGCTCAGTCATGTCCGACTCTTTGCAACCCCATGAACTGTAGCTCACCAGGCTGCTCTGTCCACAGGATTCTTCAGGCAAGAATGCTGGAGTGGGTTTCTATTCCCTTCTACAAAAGAACCAGATACAACTATTTAAAAAATGATGGCTAAAAATGAATAAATAAGGTTCTACTGTGTATCACAGGGAACTATATTCAATATCCTGTGATAAACCACAATGGAAAAGAATATTTTAAAAAAGAAAATATAGACATGTATATATGTATAACTGAATCACATTGCTGTACAGCAGAAATTAACACAAATGTAAATAAACTACATTTTTATTTTTAAAAATTAAATTTTTAAAAAGAATATCAAAAAATTAAAATACCTTGTAAGGTATTTGTAGCTTTCCAAAAGGGAAAGATAATGTCTGAAGATAAAATTCAGTCTCACTGGTTGATTTCCAAAGCAAAATTCCTAAATTGATGACAAGGATTCAAACTGTATCAGACAGTTTTGGGTGAGGTAGGAAGGAGAATGGGGTTTTCTTATTTATTGAGTATGGGGGCTTGTTCTGTGCTGTTCTTTCCTCAAAAGGCATATATATATATATATATGCCCCAATTAAAATCCAATCACACACAGATGTTTCATTACCCTCTCTGCATTGATTTGGAAATATCTCTATGTTTACTTTCAAAAGACAGTCATTTTACAGATGACTTTCTCCATTGTACTCAGCTTCTCTGATCCTAGCACATAATTAACATCTTATTTTATAAGCTTTCTCTTCGTCCTAGCCTTATTTTTTTCTCATGTGCTTCCCATAATTTTATAAATTACCTTCCTTTTTAATAAGAAGATCTTTTCCTCTGGAAGGCAGTAGGCTTTTTAGACTTTGTCCAATGGCAATATGTCTCACCCAGCTGTCAGTGGAATACTTCTTTCTAAGTAATGTAGCGAAGTGAAGTCAAAGTCGCTCAATCATGTCTGACTCTTTGCGACCCCATGGACTAAACAGCAATGGCATTCTCCAGGCCAGAATACTGGAGTGGGTAGCCTTTCCCTTCTCCAGGGGATCTCCCCAACCCAGGGATCCAACCCAGGTCTCCCGTACTGCAGGCAGATTCTTTACCAGCTGAGCCACAAGGGAAGCCCAATGTAAGTAATGTAAGGTTACATTCTAAGTAATGTAACCAGTCTTTTAAACACAAGCTCTATGATTCTGCAATGTGACTCTGTGACAGTAAATCAGAGAGGCCAAATATTTTCATCCTTATTCAGTATATACAAGATATACAGATATGACCTTGTTTTATGCCTGTATCTTAGACTCTAAGTCTTTCCTTTAGACTTGTTTTATTTCTTCAAAACTATATGCTAATAAAAACATGAACAGATTTGCTGCTTCATTGAATATTTAACACTCCTTCATTAAATCAGTTCACTTTCTTTTTATTTTTTTTATTTAACTTTACAATATTTTATTGGTGTTGCCATATATCAAAATGAATCTGCCACAGGTATACATGTGTTCCCCATCCTAAACCCTCCTCCCCATACCATCCCTCTGGGTCGTCCCAGTGCACTTTCAATAGCAGATTTTATTCTAAAATCCAGGGGGAGGAAAATGACAACAATCTGATAACTAGAAAAGCCAAAGCCACTAACAATATTTTTAAAATTTCATTACCATACATTCTGCCTTTTTCATCATTTCCTAGGCACTTATTGTCAATAGTAAATCGTCCAACCTAGACTTACTGATTCCATATTGTACTTTATAATTAGAGAAAGTCATTTAACACTGCTAAATTGAACGTGTCCCAAGATAATTATATTTATATATATTTACATTCACTTATTGTGTAACAGTCATTCTGTTGTGTCCGATTCTTTGCCACCCCATGGACTGTATGTAGTTTACCAGGCTCTTCTGTCCATGGAATTATCCAGAATACTGGAGTGGGTAGCCATTCCCTTCTCCAGGAAATCTTCCTAACCCAAGAATTGAACTCAAGTCTCACTAGAACACATTATTTTCAATCTTGGACCATAAAGAAAGCTGAGTGCCAAAGAATTGATGCTTTTGAACTGTGGTGTTGAAGAAGATTCTTGAGAGTCCCTTGGACTTCAAGGAGAGCGAACCAGTCCATCCTAAAGGAAATCAGTCCTGAATATTCATTGGAGGGACTGATGCTAAAACTGGAGCTCCAATTCTTCAGCCACCTGATGAGAAGAACTGATTCATTGGAAAAGACCCTGATGCTGGGAAAGACTGAAGGCAGGAGGAGAAGGAGATGACAGAGGATGAGACAGTTGCATGGCCTCACCGATTCAACGGACATGAGTTTGAGCAAGCTTGGTGATGGTGATGGTGTTGGTGATGGTGATGGTCTTGAAGTTGGTGATGGACAAGCCTGGAGTCCTGCAGTCCATGGGGTCGCAGAGACAGACATGACTAAGTGATTGAATTGAACTGAACTGAACTGATAATACTAATCTTTTCAACTAGATGTGTAAATACTAAACATCTTACCATTTCCTGGATTGATAATCAGCAAGCTGGAGTTACTGCCGTTCATAAAGTTAAGATTGGCTAATCTTGATAATAAGACATTTATGTGTAACTTTTGACTAGAATGTTTTATTTTGTTTCTGCCCATTAGTAGGCCAAGTTCATGTAAATTTGCTTTCTGAGACCTAGGATTATGTGGCTCTAAGACATTTTCAAAATGTCAATACAAGAGAGAGCCAAAATCAGTAGAATGTTATACCCTGTATTTCTCTTAACTAAATACATGTTTAATTCATGATCTATCCAAGTTTCTTTTCTTAAAAAATTTCATAAATTTCTGCCTTGCACCAACCTTGTGATAAACAATGTAACAGTTCTCAGGCTTGTAAAATATCCCTTAGTAGAATTTTCAAATAATTCTGAATTCTTTCAAAGTGCCACTCTGCTAAGATGGTCCTACTAAGACTTCGGGTAAAAGCCATTCAGCTGCCTGCATGAAATGCCAAATGGCATAAAATAAAAACACTGTGCATCACCCCTGAATTATTCACACATCAGCAGGAAACTAAATGAGGAGACTGAGTTCTGTGTCCTTTCCTACTTGCCCTCTGTGTCATTTATTAAAGAAGTCCTCACAAGGCAAAACAACATCAACAATGAGGATCTTACACCTCATCTCTGATGTATTCACACCTCAGCAAGAAGCCAAATGACAAAAGTAGACTTTATGTCCTCTGTCTGGGTGTCCTTCCAGTATCATTTGAGGGATCCTTTCAAAAGACAAACACGCACAATAGCAAATTTATTTCAGAAGAGAAAACAGCACAACAAGGAAGGTCTAATAGATATTTTGTAGATGAGCTTGGAATTACCTCTTGATTTGCTCTCCTCTCAGAATGATCACCCCTGATTAGTTTAAACTCCTCTGAGCAAATATCATTTCATGGGCCCTACTCAGAAAGATCCATCTTCTTCCAAAAATACTTTATGATTACTTGTTCAGCCAGAATTGCACACCACCATTTCTTCTCTCCCATATTATATTCTTATCTCACCATCACCAGCTTCCTTTCATTACTACCCCCTACTATCTTCACTGCCACCCTAATATCTATTTCTTACTTAGAACACTCAATCATCTCTAAGTTTTTCAGAGTAGACACACATGAAAGCAAAGGATTAGGAATCAGGCTCAGAAGTGTTTATAATCACTCCAGTAGCCTACCTGTTCAATAGTGTTAGCCGCTCAGTCATGTTTAACTCTTTGCAACCCCATGGACTGTAGCCCACCAGGCATCTCTGGCCATGGGATTCTCCAGGCAAGAATACTGGAGTGGGTAGCCGTTCACTTTTCCAGGAGAACTTCCCGACCCTGGGGTTGAACCCAGGTCTCCCACACTGCAGACAGATACTTTACCATTTGTGCCACTAGGGAAAGGTGGCTATTATTACAGTCCCTAAGTACAAATACTATGTTAACGGCAAAAATCTCTCATGTTTCCATTTCTTTGTCTGAAAAAGGAAAAGATTAAGTTGGACCATCTCTAAAATTCCTCCTAGTCCTAAAATATCAAGAGTTGAAGTCTAATACAAATCCTTTTGAAAAGCTCTAAGACTTCAGTAGCAATTTACTCTTAAACTTGATGAAAATGTAAAACTATAAAAGAAACACATGACACTGTCCCTGCCCTTAAGAATCATAAAATCTTGTTTTGTAGTGTTAGCTTCTCAGTTGTGTTCAACTCTGAGATCCCATGGACTATAGCCTTCTAGTCTCCTCTGTCTGTGTGATTTTCCAGGCAAGAATACTGGAGTGGGTTGTCATTTCCTTCTCCAGGGGATCTTCCCAACCCAAGGAATGAACCTAGGTCTCCCACATTGCAGGCAGATTCTTTACCATCTGAGCCACCAGGGAAGTCCAGGGTAAAGATAAATTTCATTTATTCCCAAATATATATTCTTTTCTTTCTATATTAATTGATTAGATTTTCAGAAAAATCTGAAACACTAGGAAAATCCATTTATAGAAGAAATGACATATGATATATTATGAAATAATAAGTCACATGAATGTGTTAAATTTTTCCAGCTAGATAAATCTGAAAACTGAATAAATAACATATGATATAAATATAATAAATTATATTTTTATTCATATTCAACAAATATTTACTGAGTATCTACCATTTGCTGGGGATAAAAATAAATTAGAAAAGGCTTTACTATAAACATTTAGAAGGGAAGGAAGAACAAAATAAATGGCTTGACACCTCAGGACAGAGGGAAAACTGCATTGGCCAGACAGCCTGAGGAAAAAAGTAGTGCTACTTCAGAGGGTTTAAAAAGCAGAGACATTACTTTGCCAACAAAGGTCCATCTAGTCAAGGCTATGGTTTTTCCAGTGGTCATGTATGGATGTGAGAGTTGGACTATCAAGAAAGCTGAGTGCTGAAGAATTGATGCTTTTGAACTGTGGTGTTGGAGAAGATTCTTGAGAGTCCCTTGGACTGCAAGGAGTTCCAACCAGTCCATCCTAAAGGAAATCAGTCCTGAATATTCATTGGAAGGACTGATGCTGAAGCTGAAACTCCAATACTTGGCCTCCTGATTCTAAAAACTGACTCGTTGGAAAAGACCCTAAGGCTGGGAAAGATTGAAGGTGGGAGGAAAAGGGGATGACAGAGGATGAGATGGTTGGATGGCATCACCAACTCAATGGACATGAGTCTGAGTAAGCTCCAGGAGTTGGTGAAGGACATAACTGAGTGACTGAACTGAACTGATGGGGTTGTGTGACCACCACTCTACTCTAATTTTAGAACATTTTTACTATGCCAACAAGAAGTCTCTTTAGCATTCACTTCCTGTCCCCCAGCCCTAGACAACTACTAATCTGTCTTTTCTATTGATTTGCCTCTTCTGGATAGCTCATGTAAGTGGAACCATAAAATATGCGTACTTTTAAGATTGAATTTTACTAGTAACATTTTGTGATTATTCAGGAAAATTGTTTTAGAATTATTTAAAACACAGAATTTTTGTTTAATGTTTTATTTTATATTGGAGTATAGCAGTCCTGAATATTCATTGGAAGGACTGATGCTGAAGCTGAAACTCCAACTGTTTGGCCACTTGATGTGAAGAACTGACTCATTTGAAAAGACCCTGATGCTGGGAAAGATTGAAAGTGGGAGAAGAAGGTGATGACAGAGGATGAGATGATTGGAGGGCATCACCAACTCAATGGACATGAGTTTGAGTAGGCTCTGGGAGTTGGTGATGGACAGGGAGGCCTGGTGTGCTGCAGTCCATGGGGTCACAGAGGCAGACATGACTGAGCAACTGAACTGAACTTCAGACGGAGATTAATCAATCTGAAACTATGCAGTAAAGAATGTCCTTGTGTGTAAATTTTAACAATGAGCAAGCTTTGGTCCCAAAATCAATATATCATTTATAACTACCACTACTACTATTATTATCAACATCCTAAACCTCAATAGACACTTAAAGATACCATATTCCCTAAACACACAAATTATCTAATAACATCAAATTAATATAGGATTATTTATTTATTTAAAGTCCTTATAAGGGGAAACAAATATACTCTAGCCAAGATCTAGAACTTAAGAAAAGAAACATCCAAAAGAGGATATAAATAAAGTCTTAGAATGAAATAATTGATAAAATGTTGAGGGGACTAAATTCTCCCTCTCTTTTTCATGAGAAAAGAAAATTAAAATGTATTATTTATTGAAAGATTTTTATTCATAAGGCTTCCCAGGTGGCTCAGTGGTAAAGAATCTGCTTGCCATTTCAGGAAACACAGGAGAAACAGGTTCAACCTCTGGGTTGGGGAGATCCCCTGGAGGAAGAAATGGCAACCCACTCCAGAGCCTGACGGGCTACAGTCCATAAGGTGGCAAAGAGTCAAACACGACTGAGAACTACTACCTTTTACTTACAATCTTTTATTTCAAATACATTTCAAAAAAGAAGCATTATACAAATTCATTTTGTTACTATCAGTTCATTCAGCTTAGTCGCTCAGTCGTGTCCGACTCTTTGCGACCCCATGAATCGCAGCACGCCAGGCCTCCCTGTCATGACAACAAATAAGAAATGAGGTTATTGGACTAGATTATCTCTAAGAAAACTTCTAATTCTAAAATCATATAAGTTGCTTTATTTAGTAATAAAATAATAATATGAAAACGCTGGTACATTTTCAAATATGTTCCCTCCACAAAGAAAACTTTAAAAGGCAAGGAAGCCAGCAAATGAAAGCCTGCTGCTAAAAAAGTTTGAGAAAATTTGACATGTCTGTTTCTGATTTGGACAAGAAAACTATTTCACACCTAAGTCAATCAAGTCTCCAAGACAATTTGTACTTGAAAAAAATGCAGAATGAAGCTGTGTGCACATGTGAATGTGTTGAAGGCATGATGTGAAATAATCAGTGTTTAGAGATTTTTAATGAAAATAAAGCTTAAAGGGGCTTAATTCCATAGAAAGAAAGCATATTTTTACCCTTTCCTATTAATTTACCAAAAATCAGAGGGAAGAAACACAAATAGTTTATCTTTGAAAAAAACTAGCTTTTGTCTTGAGAGTAAATCAGTTCTTTTGAAAAGCAAAAGCTTTTTAGGTGTCAAAAGAAACTGTCATTTTCTGTTCAGAATTCTACTATTTTTGATGCTGTATTACAATTAATAATATACTTAGGGAGGCCACAATTACTTGCTTCTATTATGCTTCCCAAATATAATGTGAAAATGAGACATCTCTTGAATTTAGAACATGTGGAGGCTATTTTATATATGGAGAAAAGACAGAAAATAATCCAATATATTGCATGGTAAAAGCATGCAGTGGCTAAGGTACAACAACAGTAGGATTCTGGAGATTTGATCTGATTTGATAGGATTTGATTCCAGCCTTAATACCAGGATCATTCCCTCTGTCGGCAAATTTTAATAAACACCTACTATGTGCTCCGGTACCTATGGAGTCCTCAGTCCCCAAGAAGTGGTAATAAGGAAAAGGCAAAGACTAAACAAATCCTTAATTACAAACTAAAAATGTAAAATGAATGAAGAAACAATGCATAATGAGAGTGTATAACATCAAAAGGGATTTTGATGGAGTAGTCCAAAAAATGGCCTTTTAGAAGCACTGCTACTTGGCTGACACTTAAAGTATGAGAATGGAATTAGCCATGCAAGTAGAGAAAGGAAAACAGCTCTAGGCAGTGCCATGAGGCAAGATGGAATTTGGGCACTTTAGAAAAATTTGAAGAAATAAAGCACAGAAAGGAATGTCTTGTCTAAAACCAAAAAATTATCCAAGATCTCAAAAAATAATCCACATGAGCTATCTGCTGAGTCAATTAAGATCTCACTAGACTGTGACATGAGGTACTTAGGGTAAGGTACACTATTAGCGATTTTTGGCCAAGTCTGAATAAAATAACAAAGTATTAAGAAATTTATATCTGAATTTGGAAAAGAATGTTCAAGCAATTTATTTTTAAAAAATCACTCTCCTCTCTCATATTTAATCCTCCAGATTCATACTTATGTACTTATGCATTAATAAGGTATCGGCAATAGTAAAAAATACTTGAACTTTCATCCTTTTCTTTAGAATGAAATTACTTATTTCTCTAAGGCAAATCCTGCTTTGTGATAATGAAATGCATGTGACATTTCCCTGTAATTATAGCACTCATTTATGTTCTATGGTGAAATGATCTGATGACACATATACAACTTGTTAAAAATGTGTGTAATTAAGTCAAATGTCTATGATAGCTGACTGACACCAGTTCTAAAGGTACGGAAGTTATTCTCCAATCCAAAATTAAAGTAGCCTTCATCATTGAAAATAAGCCTGGATTTTATTCTGTGCATTTAGAGAACAGAATAACAGACAATAAAAATTCATGTGTTTGAGGAAAAGAGGGGTCAGAGAGCTTTAGTAGCCTGAAAGTAAAGATTCTCAAGGTTTCTGCTTCATAACTCTTGCCTTACTGACTAAAATGTGTTTACAACCAAAACAGTTGGAATGAAAAGAGAAACAGCCAGCCAGCAACCAGATACTCTGCCATCATTTGTACAAACTACAAGACCATAAACTAGAGAATACAAAATCTACAGCTTGGTTATTTGTTTGTTTGTCCTAAAGTCTGGGCTTCTTCAGGCTTAAGCCCCTGAAATATCAGAATATCAGTTGCTAAGTTGTGTCCAAATCTGCAACCCCATGGACTCCAGTACGTCAGGTTTCACTGCCCTTCACTATCTCCTGGAGATTGCGCAAATCAATGTACATGAGATGATAACTGCCCACTTCTCCTCTTACCCTCAATAGTTCCCAGCACTAGGGTGTTTTCTACTGAGTCAACTCTTTGCATCAGGTGGCCAAAGTATTGGAGCTTCAGCTTCACCATCAGTCCTCCCAGTGAATATTCAGGGTTGATTTCCTTTAGGATGGACTGGTGTTATCTTGCAGTCCAAGGGACTCTCCAAGAATCTTCTCTAGCACCACAGCTTGAAAGCATCAATTCTCAGTGCTTAGCCTTCTTTACAGTCCAACTCTCACATTCATACATGACTACTGGAAAAACCATAGCTTTGACTATATGGACCTTTGTTGGCAAAGTGATGTGTCTGCTTTTTAATAGGATGTCTAGGTTGGTCATAACTTTTCTTTCAAGGAGTAAACGTCTTTTAATTTCATGACAGCAGTCACCATCTGCAGTGATTTATTTTGGCAAGTAGAAGCTAGCTTCAAACTGAATGGTTTATCTGTGTTAGTAGTCTTGATCACACCTTTTGTAATGCAGTGAGTGAATGAATAAATGGAACACATTGGCAAGTGAAGAAAACTAAAGATAACAGAAAATAATTTGTCAAAGAAGCTAACATAAAATAAGTAGATTTTAATATTCAAGGAAAGATATTTAGGAACCAATAACTTAAGTACCCCAATTTTCTAGCAGTAGATTTACTTTCAATAAGCAAAACAAATCACTTGTGACTTCTAAGAAGGAATTATTAATTCTTTACTTAGCTTCATGATGCACTAGCCCATATGAAAAGTTAAGTATAAGAGGCCACATAAATTATTATGTGCTAAACTTCCACTTAGGGTATTGATATATCCAGTAAAGATACTGATATTCACACTCATTATACCCTCAACTTCACATGAGGACATTAAGTTGTAAACAAACAAATAAAAAGAAACAGTAAAGAAACTTAATAAACCATCAGGAAAAATTAACAGTGAAGCAACAATGCCTCCATTTAACATTCACCTATTATCTTAATGGATAATCTATTTTTCCTGTTGCTGCTGCTAAGTCACTTCAGTCGTGTCCGACTCTGTGCGACCCCATGGACTGCAGCCTACCAGGCTTCTCCGTCCATGGGATTCTCCAGGCAAGAACACTGGAGTGGGTTGCCATTTCCTTCTCCAATGCATGAAAGTGCAAAGTGAAAGTGAAGTTGCTCAGTCGTGTCTGACTCTTAGCGACCCCATGGACTGCAGCCTACCAGGCTCCTCCATCCATGGGATTTTCCAGGCAACAGTACTGGAGTGGGGTGCCATTGCCTTCTCCCATTTTTTTTTCCTGTAAATCACTAAAAAACTAATCCCTCTGATTTTTCCCATGTATCAGCCAAAGGAGAAATTAATAATGTATTGGATATCTAAGAATATGAGGAATCATTATCATTGATACTAATTAATGCCTTAAGTAAACACAATATTACATTTAATCACTGATATTAATGCGTTTGTTCATTTTCTTTAATGAAGGCATTTGGGGTATCTTTGTAAATTACACAATTCCTTCTATTCTTCGTCTACAAAGTAGGAAATTTTTCCATCAATAGTACTGGTCTCTTTAAAGAAGTAATGTTTCAGTTCAGTTCACTCAGTCGTGTCCGACTCTTTGCAACCCCATGAATTGCAGCACGCCAGGCCTCCCTGTCCATCACCAACTCCTGGAGTTCACCCAAACTCATGTCCAACGAGTTGGTGATGCCATCCAGCCATCTCATCCTCTGTCATCCCCTTCTTCTCCTGCCCCCAATCCCTCCAAGCATCAGAGTCTTTCCCAATGAGTCAACTCTTTGCATGAGGTGGCCAAAGTATTGCAGTTTCAGCTTTAGCATCAGTCCTTCCAAAGAACACCCAGAACTGATCTCCTTTAGGATGGACTGGTTGGATCTCCTTGCAGTCCAAGGGACTCTCAAGTCTTCTCCAACACCACAGTTCAACAGCATCAATCCTTCAGCGCTCAGCTTTCTTCACAGTCCAACTCTCACATCCATACATGATCACTGGAAAAACCATAGCCTTGACTAGATGGACCTTTGTTGGCAAAGTAATGTCTCTGCTTTTTAATATGCTATCTAGGTTGGTCATAACTTTCCTTCCAAGGATTAAGTGTCTTTTAATTTTTATGACCTATTGAAAAGACCATTTTTCTTCAAATTGCTTCATGTTATATTGCAGGTCAACATCTGAAGGGAAATAATTAAGACTAGTTACTCAAATCCTACTTCCTTCACACAGTCTTTATCCATCTAATCTTGCCACTATTACTTACTGAAGAGAGAATTATTTGTAAGAGATGCTTTAAAATGTTAAAGTTTTGGTCTTTCTCAAAACTAAGCCATTCCCACATGTTAGACACAATAGTTTCTCCCTGTCAGTCCCCATTATTTTCTACCTGCCCTTCCACACTCCTGAGCAAGTCCACTCCATTACTCTAGTGCAAGTTCACAAAAAGCATAAGCAAAGGTCAGAGAGACAGGATGGAACAGATATCAGCACGCCAGGCTCCTCTGCCCTTCACCATCTCCCAGAGTTTGCTCAAATTCACACCCATTGAGTCGATGATGCCATCCAACCATCTCATCCTCTGTCATCCCCTCCTTTCTCCTCAATCTTTCCTGGCACCAGGGTCTTTTCCAATGAGTCAACTCTTCGCATCAGGTAGACAAAGTACTGGAGCTTCAGCTTCAGCATCAGTCCTTCCAATGAATATTCAGGACCGATTTCCTTTAGGATTGACTGGTTTGATCTTCTAGCTGTCCAAGGACTCATAAGAGTCTTCTCCAGAACCACAGCTTGAAATCATCAATTTTTCAGCACACAGCCTTCTTCATGGTCCAACTCTCATATCCATACATGACTACTGGAAAAATCAGTTTTGACTATACAGACCTTTGTCAGCAAAGTAATGTCTCTGCTTTTTAATATGCTGTCTAGGTTTGTCATAGCTTTTCTTCCAAGGAGCAAGCATCTTTTAATTTTATGGCTGCAGTCACTGTCTACAGTGATTTTGGAGCCCAACAAAATAAAATCCATCCCTGCTTCTACTTTTTCCCCTTCTATCTGCCATGAAGTGATGGGACCAGATGCTTTATTATCCTCCAAATCATACACAGCCATCCTTAGAATATGTGTACAGTTTAGGATGTGTCAGGGAGTTTAATAAATTCATATGCATGTGCAAAAACACATACAGTATTATTTCAGTTTTTGATAGCATCGTGGAGTCTGCAGAAAATAGGCTATGCAGAAATATAAGTTGCTTATTCTTCAAAAAGTGATTTGTCTTAGAAATTGAAACAGCTCTGATATGTTTTTTTATGATTATAACAAATAGTAGAACATAGAACGTGAGTGGTTTCTTTTTCCATATCTTCCATTTTATTCTATCCTTTATTTGTTGGTACCCTGAGAAGCACTGAAATTTACTTCAGTACTTCACAGTGTTTAAAAGAATTTGAAATAGCCTGTAGCTGACTAAACACATGGGTATGTTACCATTTTAATGAGAACAGAAATACACCAGGCCCTGCAGTTCATCTCTTCATGAAGGAGGTTTTGGCCTTCTTTGCCTCCTCCCTGAGGTACTACATTTCAAAACACAGTGAGGAGGTTGGTGTGCCAAGCCAAAAATTTCCCCTTGAAATCCCCATCATGTGTAACCTTTCAAAGGTCATTCTCTAGAATGTCTAGGCTTTTAAATTACAATAACAGGAAAATGAAATGAAAGAATCTAGTCTGTCAAAACCTTAGTAACAAAACAAATATTTTCTCAGAATGTACAGGGAAGCTTTATTCCCAGGCATTATTGAGTGTCCACTATTTTTCCAGGGTCTGTCACAATATTTGGCATAAAGGCACTCAATAAATAATAGTTGAATGAATGAATACATGAAGACTGTAAAAATGCAAAGGAAACTCTCTTACCAAAAAGAAACTACAGGCTAATAAGGGAGACAAACAGAGATATAGCTATAAGGCCAGGTGATAAACTTAAGAAAGCATATAAACAAGCTATTACATGCACATAGCTAAGGCTAAGGAAGGCTCAGTCATAAAGACAATAACAGAGATATTGTTAGAAGAGGATTAGAATTAAGAAAGGATCATGTTCTCTAATCTGGGCTTTCCTGGTAGCTCAGTTGGTAAAGAATCCACCTGCAATGAAGGAGACCCCGGTTCAATTCCTGGGTTGGGGAGATCTGCTGGAGAAGGAATAGGCTATCCACTCCTGTATTATGGCTTTCCTGGTGGCTCAGCTGGTAAAGAATCTGTGTGCAATACAGGAGACCTAGATTCGATCCCTGGGTTGAGTAGATCCCCTGGAAAAGGGAATGGCTACCCACCCTGGTATTCTTGCCTGGAGAATCCCATGGACTGTTTAGTCCATGAGGTCACAAAGACTAGGACATGACTGAGCAACTTTCACTCTCTCTAATATGGGAAAGTAATGGGGAAAAGGTTCACTTTAACTACTGTTTTTATCTACGCAGCTCCTCTTCCTCCTTCTTTTGGTAACAAATCCCACCTCCATCCTGCCTGACCACAATGTCAGCATATTAAACAGACTGACTCAGTCATGCCATTCATCCATTTGGCACAATGAACTGGACAATGGATGGGTGAATGACCAAAGTTGGGAAGACCAAAATCCTTCCCTAGGACTTTTCTACCTGGATCTGGCAAAAAACAAAAACAAATAAGTGTTAATCACTCAGTCATGTCTGGGTCTTTGCAAGCCATGGACTGTAGTCCACCAGGATCCTCTGTCCATGGAATTCTACAGGCAAGAATACTGGAGCAAGTAGCCATTCCCTTCTCCAAGGGATCTTCCCAACCCAGGGATCAAACCCAGGTCTCCTGCATTGCAGGCGGATTCTTTACCACCTGAGCCACCAGGGAAGCCCAGATCTGGCAGAGTAGTACTCTTTACTTTATGCCTGCAATGTTCTTCATATATAAGCTCTAAAGTGCCAAAAATCATGAGCCTATCATATGACTGATCATATAAAGATGAAATTTATTTTTTACTATTGCTGTATTTGATTAATGACTACCAAAAGCATAACGTATTTTATATGTTTAAAAATATAAAACTAAAATTCTAGACGACAAAATGAGAAACATGAGAAAAAGTATGTTAATGGATATTTAAAGCAAAGGTTCTTGCCATTTTGGGCAGTTTGGATAAGAATACAATATAAACTTTTAAATTGTTAGAAAAAAAAACACGATTATGTATAAACGTATTGTTGGCTCCTTGGCTTAGACATGTGGAAGAGGGAACGTCTACACTGACTGAGCAGGTACAATGTACGTGATTGCTGATACCTGACCAGCTGCAAACATGGGCCAAAAAGTAGGTTTAAGAAATATTTGTTAGATGAATAGATGGCATATTTGGGGGTTATTCAGCCCAGCATATTGTCAGTCTCAGTGTGGACTTTTCCTTTTCCACATGTCTAACCCAAGGAGCCAAAAATAAACTCTAAGAATAAAATCATTAAAATAGAAGCACTATTTTCCTAAAATTTGATGTTGTTTCAGTTAATTTAATCATAATTTCCCCTTTTAAATTTGAACCTTCGTGCATTTTTAGATATACATAAGAAAATATAGCACTCAGTCTATTCTTTTAACTCTATTTTCCTTAAAATAATAGCAATTTTCAGGTTTGATGCTAACATTTGCATGCCAATGCAGTTATTTTTACTTTAGTCTTCAGAAATATTTAATACTTTATTTTATGTTAATAACACAACAAAAGCTATGTATTCAGTCTATTCCATACAAAGCAATTAAAGTCAGACATGCTGTGATAGAAAGTATGTATTATCAAAACCACACTTTTTAACTCAGCAGGAATATAAATTCTCCATAAAATGAATTTAATCTAGTTACAAATATAGCTTATTTTCAAGATGAGTGATGTCTGTCACTGAGAGAACCCATTCATAGTTCTACAAACATACTTCCTCTCCAAATGACAAAGTTGTATGCAGTACACTGCAAGTCAAATTTTTACTATTAGTAAATATAATCAAAACAGGTTTGCCTAGTGCTTTGCATATATGTCAGTATATTTTATGTACTCAAATGAGAAACAGTAGCTTCCAGCTACAGCTAGGTAGATTTTTGCTGTTCCACCTCTTTTTCTGCTTATATGATGATTGGAATATTTTAAATACTTTTTAAGTTCATGTGAACACACAGTTTTTTGTCAAATTATAGATGTAGCCAATGTAAATATGCTTAGAAAGTCATTATTTCTTATGGAACAGAATAGCGAGCTATTTACCAAAGCACCGCCCCCTTTTCCTGAGCACATAGCTATACTACACTCCGCTTAGATGCGGCCATATGGCTTAGTTGTGGCTAATGGAATGTGAGCAGAAGCGACAGACATCACTGTTGGACCCACCTATAAAACACTCCCATCCACTATCAAGATGTCAGTGCGCATGTGATCATGGAAGGCATCTGTTAAAGGTGACAAAATGGATGTCAAGATGTTCAAAAAACTGTGCAGATCATAGTTCCCCTAACCCTGGTTTATCCCACCCCCAACACACAAATTGTGGTCCCACGTTGCTAGTTTGTGAGTAAGAAATAAACTTCTAATGTGCTGCTGCTGCTGCTACTGCTAAGTCGCTTCAGTCGTGTCCAACTCTGTGCGACCCCATAGATGGCAGCCCAGGCTCCACCGTCCCTGGGATTCCTTAGTCTAATGTGCTAAACCACGACAATTCTAAAGTTTATTTGGCACAGCACTTAGTCTGTTGCAATCAATACCAAAAAAAAAAAAACCATTCCTTAAAATGAAGTATTGCTGTTAAAAAAAAATAAAATAAAATAAAATATATGTGATTGGCTTTGTGGCCAGGCAGTGGATAATAAGGAATTAATGTCAGAGGCTAGAAAGCTAGAGGATCCTGGTATACAGTGGCAATACATCTGGTGAAACTATTACCTGCAAAAACTCAGAAAACTGGTCATGTGCCTGCTGAACCTTCAGCACTGCCCTGCCAGAGACTACACTTGCCAGTGTGAAGTGAAAGCATTAGTCCTTCAGTCATGTCCAACTCTTTGCGAGCCTATGGACTGTAGCCTGCCAGGCTCCTCTGCCCATGGAACTCTCCAAGTAAGAATACGAGAGTGGGTAGCCATTCCTTTCTCAAGGGAATCTTCCCAACCCAGGGTCTCCCACATTGCAGGCAGATTCTGAGCAGTCTCAGCTACCAGGGAAACCCAGCACTTCCCACTCCTCCTGCAGTTAAGTAGGGTCATACGGTAGCTGGCTATCCTTAGAATAGGAACAGACATGATCTTTGTCATCACATTCTCCTTCTTCGTGTCCTTTCTACCCGTTCAATCTTGGAAACTGTATGTTTAAGATGAAGACTCCCCCAAATGGATGGCAACTAGGTGCCTCAGAGTTACTGTTTGGAAAACAGTCAACTCCACCAATTATAAATATGAGGGGTTTTTTTCTTCTTTTTACTTTACATGGAAGAGAAACAGAACATTGAACATTTTTAGACTTTCTATTAGAGCAGAAGATACCTTAACTGACAAAACACTCTGAAGCTCATTTGTAAAAATGAAGCAAATCATTTCAGCTCATCAACACAATTCTCAGTAAAATCAGAGAAAATTACCTTCATGAAAGAACCTTGAAAATGTCAAATGCACAAACATTTAATTTTAAAGTCAGTATGCTGAGTACAAGATTAAAAGCCCTGGTAAGGAGTTCTGAGAAACCTAGTCTTGAACACCAGTTCTACCACTTACTGGTTGTATAACCTTGAATATATAGATTTATCATCTTGCAGCCTCCTTGTTCTCGTATATAAAATAGGAAAACTGTCTCTTCTTCATACAGTTATTATGACAACATTATAGCACATAAAACATGCTTTGGACAAAGTCAGACATTAAGTAAAGTGCCAAATTGATTCTCTCTCCTTATTCTATAATAATTTCAGGCTATTAAGGAAATCTTAGAAAACTAGCAGTTTGTATTGCTATACAAAAAAAACCCTTAATTTTAGTGAAAGCCTTCAATCAGTGACTCTAATGAAAACTAAAAAACACAAGTACAAATTAATAAGGTGATGGAGAAACAAAGAGCCAGTCTTCCCACATCTTAGTGAAAGTCTCTTGAGAAATTATTTCCTTCTTATCTCTCTATTCCTCTGCCCCTCCTCAATCTCATCCCTCTTTGCCAAACACTGAAAGCCTATAAAGCAGTAACAAAATAGATAATGGATCAGATATTTCTTTGTTAGCTGAGATTTTTCTTACTACATTCCCTCAACTTACAAAAAACTAAAGATAGCAGATCTTGCTCCCTTTTCAAGCTAATCTCACTTTATTAAGGTGAGCATTCTGGTAAGCATAACTGATGATAATAGCAATACTTTCATGTTTGCTAAGCATTCAATAAAGTTCAAAGCACTTTCACACCCATTTTCTCATAATAATGGAAGTAACATGATCAAGCAATACCTACAAGAAGGAAAAGCTTCCAGTCCTGAATTTCATGAGCCAAGGAGAGATTATGGTGGTATTGATAGTCATCAGTAAGCTGCCACATCACCCCCAAAAAGACAGCTGAAATAGTTTACACTCCAGGTTCTTATACAGAGGATTCTTGTTGAATAATTGTACTCCTCTGATGAATTGTTATCTGAGTTAAAAAGCTTCAGGCATAGAGAAATGACAGATGCCAATGAATAATGCCAAAGCCAAGTGCTTAATAAAATAGCATTATACAGCAAAATAATTAACTTCTGTTGTTCTCTTAAAAAAAAAAAAATCTGCTTTTTCCCTAGGCACACATGTTCTAAAACTGGATATAATAAGCTTAAGTCACACATACAAAGCTGATCATTCAGATACAATGAGAATAAAATTACTAAATTTCTTTGTGATAAAACAATGCATAAGATAGATTCAAGTACTAAAAGCAAATGTGAAAATCAGCACATGGTACCCAGTGAAGTGCCAACAACAGTTTTTATTAACAAAAGCAACATAAAAAAGGCAGCAATTTTGATGCACCAAATAAAAGGACAAATTCCATGTCATATCACACCACATAAACACACACACACACACACACACACACACACACACCCTCCTTCCCACCCATAGCTCAGTAAGACTAAACAACACTGATCAAACGACAAAAAAATATTTTTGCCTATATATCTGCTAGTATGCTTTTAGCCAGCAGCATTTTGCTTTATCATTGTCTCATGGGAAGTCTGAACTCCCATGAAATTAGTCAATTACAGTGTCAACCACCCTGTGGATCCTCAGTTAATATTCATGCATGAAGATAAGGATAAATGTTAAGATACCTACTTTTTAAAACAAAAATTTGTTTTGGCCTGTATACTGACATTGAAAGAATTATTATTTCAAAAGTGGTTCAAATGGGACTTTAGCATATTCTTTAACCAAGTCCAAGTACTGTGATGGAACAAGCCTGGTACTGGGAGCTCAGGAAGGGAGCTCCAGTCTTGGCTTGGTTGGTCCTCAAATCACTCAACCTCTCCAGAGCCCTAATTTCCTTATCTTCTTCCTGCTCTTCTTGACTATCTCACATGGTTATTCTGAGAATTAAATGAGACTAAAGAACTATGCTAAAGTTAGAAGTGTAATATGTTAGGTATCGTTGCCATGATTCTCAACAACACTCACAGCCACAGGAAGAGTTACGAAAATACATGGACATCTCAACGTCTCTCAAGTGATGTCAATTAATTCTTCTCCTTAATAATGTTAATACATATTAACAATTTATATTTGTCAAAATCTCAGACTTGAATCACATTCTTTTCAAAAATGCATTAACCTCTAAAGTAATAAATGTTCTGCTGAAATTTCATTTGTAAAAACAAGTTTTCACATGTTGACACAGTCATTGACTTGCCATAATATTTAGGTTGAAGTGAAAGAGAAAGACTGTCTACATGAATGGTCATAGAACTACTCCAACAATATCATTCTGCCAGGCGAATCCACCACAAGCAGCACCCCAAGTCACCAAAGTAAGAGCTGAAAAGGATCTCTAATGTGTTCACATGGGTAGGCTAGAGATGTGAAAAAAGGAGATTAAAAGCACATGAAAAGAGGCTCAAGCACTAATTATTAGAGAAAATGCAAATCAAAACTATTACAATGAGGTATCACCTCACACCAGTCAAAATGGCCAACATCCAAAGGAGGGTATGGAGAAAAGGGAACACTGCTACACTGTTAATGAGAACGTAAACTGGTAGAGCCACCACGGAGAACAGTATGGAGGGGTTCCTTAAACAACTAAAAATAGAGCAACCATATTCTCCAGCAATCCCACTCCTGGGCATATTTCTGGAGAAAATCATAATTAAAAAAATACATGCACCTCAATATTCACTACAGCACTATTTACAACAGCCAGGACATAGAAGCAAATGTCCATTAAAAGAAGCAAATGTCCATCAAAAGGTAAAGAAGATGCAGTACACACACACAATGGAATATCTGCTGCTGCTGCGTCACTTTAGTTGTGTCCGACTCTATGTGACCCCATAGACGGCAGCCAACCAGGCTTCCCGTCCCTGGGATTCTCCAGGCAAGAACACTGGAGTGGGTTGACATTTCTTTCTCCAATGCATGAAAGTGAAAAGTGAAAGTGAAAGTGAAGTCGTGTCCGACTCTAGCGACCCCATGGACTGTAGCCTACCAGGCTCCTTCGTCCATGGGATTTTCTAGGCAAAAGTACTGGAGTGGGGTGCCATTGCCTTCTCCAAATGGAATATCACTCAGTCACAAAAAAATGAAATGCCATTTGCAGCAACATGGATGGATCTAGAAATTATCATATTAAGCGAAGTCAGAGAGAGAAAGAAATATCATATGATATTGCTTATATGCAGAATCTTTAAAGAAAATTATACAAATGAGCTCATTTACTAAACAGAAACAGACTCATAAAGTTAGAAAACGAACTTATGGTTACCAGGAGAGAAGGGATAGTTAGGAAGTTTGGAATTAACATGTACACACCGCTACATTTAAAATGGATAACCAACAAAGACCTATCGTACAGCACAGGGAACTCTGCTCAATATTACGTAACAACCTAAATGGGAAAAGAATTTGAAAAAAGAATATACACATGTGTATGTATAACTGAATCACTTTGCTGTATACCTGAAATTAACAACAATGTTAATCAACTATACTCCAATGTAAAATAAAAAGTTAAAAGTATCAAAGTGATGAAAATTAGTTGGGATAAAATACTCATGTTGCAAGAACTGGAAAAATCAATATGTTTATTCAGAAATTTACAGCTTTGACCAGAAAGGTTTTAAATTGGAAATGAAAGTAGTGCAGTGAAAATGTTCAGTTAAAACTATAAAAATAGAATGGTTATTTTGGAGGACATAAATGATATTGGAAGAAGACTCGCAATAGAGGAGAGGCTCAATAATTTACATCAGAAACCCATTTGCAAAGGAGAGGCAGATATAAGAGTTATGATCTGAGATGTCTATACTCCAAAGCACAATGGGTAATAAATTTGAGATACTAACACAAGGAAATAAATACAATTTTATTTATCGGATCAGTAAGTATTTATGGAATGCTTATTATGTACTAAGCCCTGAGTTATAGAGATGAAATACAGTGCCTGAGAACTTCAGTGGCTGCGACCTACAGTCTAGTGAGTGAGGCAGTTTAATGGACTAATAATTATAGTAGTTTAAATACTGATAGAGATACATATGGATTTCTGTGAAATAAGAGATGAGGGACATCTAACTGAGGAGGTTAGGGAAAATTTGCTAGAGTAGGTGGCTCCTGAACAGAGTCTAAAAGAGCAGAAAGAGCAGTGGTGTTCTAAGCAAAGAAGTCCAGTTGGCCTTTTGTAGGCACAGGTTCTACACACAGATTGAACCAATTAGAGATGAAAATATTCCCCCAAAATTCCAGAAAGTCCTCAAAAGCAAAATTTGAATTTGCCATACTCCAGCAACTATTTACATACAATTTACATTACATTTGCAACTATTTACATATCATTTGCATTTTATTCTGTATTAAAAATAATCTTGAGATGTTCTAAAGTATCCACAGATTTTACATAGGTTATATGCATATACTATGCCATTTTTTAAAGAGACTGGAACATGTGCAGATTTTGGTATCTGCAGTGGTTCTTTCAAATCCCCAGTGAATACTTAGGGGTGATTGTAATGTATTTCCCAAACTCCATAGGATAACACTACAGCAAGATATCAGAGATTAAAATGTTATTATTTTACTGAAAAGAATCCCAGGCTGGAGAAAGAGCAATGTGATTGGTACAAAAGCTGGAGGAGACTAAAAGGAGAAAGAAAGAAACCTGAGACCACTCAGGGTATTTAAAATAGGCCCTTTGCCCAACTGAAGGGTGTAAATGCCATATTTCTGAAGCAGCCATTTTAAAAGCAAAAAAAAAAAATTAAGATTTACTGAGCATCTACCATGTAGCTACTAGACACTATGCAAAACACATTCACATATACTGTCCCAAGATATTTAAAGGGGGACTTCAAGTGTCTGGGCTTCCCTGGTAGCTCAGTTGGCAAAAAATCCACCTGCAATGCCAGAGACCCTGGTTCAACTCCTGGGTCAGGAAGATCCCCTGGAGAAGGGATAGGCTACCCACTCCAGTATTCTTGTGCTTCCCTGGTGGCTCAGACAGTAAAGAATCTGCTTGCAATGCAGGAGACCTGGGTTCGATCCTGGGTTGGGAAGATCCCCCTGGAGAAGGGAATAGCTATTCACTACATTATTCTTGCCTGGAGAATTTCATGAAAAGAGGAGCCTGGTGGGCTGCAGTCCATGGGGTCATGAAGAGTCGAACAAGACTGAGCAACTTTCATTTCAAATAGCTAGGTATCTCAAAGAAGTCTATTTGATAAAATCAGTACATCTTATAAATTTTTGGTGTGCATGATAAGAGCTCCTGTTTGAGAAGTTAGAAGAATAAAGGCACATGCTCTCGGAACCCAATTCTGACCAACAACAAAGATGAGAAAGTATTTAATGAAACAAAAGTGATAGAAACAATGAGGAAAATCCAAAATGGCATCTCAGATCTTGTTATACTCAAGAAGAGAAATACTAAATATAGCCAGATTTGTATTCTAAATATAGTCAGACTTGTTATTGGACAGTACTTTCTAAACTTTTCAAGTATGGGGACTTCTTTTTTAATATATAATGTGTTTTACAGGCATTTACATGGTAGCTGAAAGTGAAAGAAAGTGAAAGTCGCTCAGTCATGTCCGACTCTTTGCAACCCCATGGACTATACAGCCCTTGGAATTCTCCAGGCCAGAATACTGGACTGGGTAGCCTTTCCCTTCTCCAGGGGATCTTCCCAATCCAGGGATCTAATCCAGGTCTCCCGTACTGCAGGCAGATTCTTTACCAGCTGAGTCACATGAGAAGGCTTTGTGGCTACCCTTATATGGTAGCTATATCAGTTAATTTAAAACACACATAAAGCTTGTTTGGGGCGGGGAGGGGCATGACTGCACAAACACTGCAGTGATAAAAGCAAATGTGTTTTGAGAACTTGAATGAACATATTCTACAAAAAATAAAGTATAATAATTCGGATGCAAAATAACATAAATATCAAGTACAGCAGTCTCTCTCATTTGAACAAATATTACCTAAAAAATCCATTTTAATATATTCTCAATACAGTCTCACCAGCAATATTTTTACAAGGTCTTAACAGAGCGATGAAACCAATATGCACATTTACGAAACTAACTCCTGCAAAGCAATAAAGAAGGTTGAATGCTTGCTTTTGCCAGTGAGAACCGAAAAATTTCTCACTACAGGGAGGTGCGTAACATCTTTGAGGCTAACCTGGGGTCATTTGGTAAATTATCTTTTCCAAGCATTAAATAGCTACTAGCTTCAAAGAGTTAATGAACCTCTTAAAAAGTGAGTGATTTACTTCTTTCTCACTGGTAGGGTCAAGTCAGTCTCTTCATTAATCCTCTCACCATTCAAGTGATGGAGAAAGAGACACACAATATAATCCCAATTACATGACTGAGACATTAAAGTCCAGAAGTGCTTACTGACTGGCACAAGGCCACAGAGAAGTTATGTGCAGAGCTGTGACAGGAACTCATAAGCCTCTGGGTCCTGTACAACCTTGTTGATGTGCTATGGCTTGGCCTCGATAAATCTGAAAAGGTGCTCATGTAAATAAGTACAGCTCAAGTAAAAAAATAAATAAATAAAAGCCTTAACATATGGATTTCTTTCCGAAAAACGTAATCTTACTGTAAGGAATTATTTTATAAATGAATAATGAAAAATTGACTCAGATTTATTTACAGCCAGAAGATTTTCAACATATGAAATGACTGACTGCAGTTCAATAAACAGTAAGAAAACCAGAAATCCTTTTCATGTAATATTAAAAGAATCGAATTTACTTTGAACCTAGGACCTCAAAGATGGTAATCAGCATCTGGGTATATAGTAAACATAATTAACCCAAGTTCCAGGAGAATGACTGACTATTCCTTGATTTCTGCAGTTATTATGTTGAGTTTTTGAACAGTCCTGAACCCAATTTATGGACCTAACAGAACCAGAAGGTATTAAGAAGAGGTGGCAAGAATACATAGAACTGTATAAAAAAGATCTTCATGACCCAGATAACCATGATGGTGTGATCACTCATCTTGAGCCAGGCATCCTGGAATGCTAAGTCAAGTGGGCCTTAGGAAGCATCACTATGAACAAAGCTTGTGGAGGTGATGGAATTCCTGTTGAGCTATTTCAAATCCTAAAAGATGATGCTGTGAAAGAGCTGCACTCAATATACCAGCAAATTTGGAAAACTCAGCAGTGGCCACAGGCCTGGAAAAGGTCAGTTTTCATTCCAATCCCAAGGAAAGGCAATGCCAAAGAATGTTCAAACTACCACACAATTGCACTCATCTCACACCTTAGCAAAGTAATGCTCAAAACTCTCCAAGCCAGGCTTCAACAGTACGTAAACCAAGAACTTCCAGATGTTCAAGCTGGATTTTAGAAAAGGCAGAGGAACCAGAGATCAAATTGCCAACATCCATTGGCTCATTGAAAAAACAAGAGAGTTCCAGAAAAACATCTACTTCTGCTTTATTGACTACGCCAAAGCCTTTGACTGTGTGGATCACAACAAACTGTGGAAAATTCTTCAAGAGATGGGAATACCAGACCACCTGACCACAATGCAATGCATTTCCTGAGAAATCTGTATGCAGGTCAAGAAGCAACAGTTAGAACTGGACATGAAACAACAGACTGGTTCCAAATCAGGAAAGGAATACGTCAAGGCTGTATATTGTCACCCTGCTTGTTTAACTTATATGCAGAGCACATCATGTGAAATATCAGGCTGGATGAAGCATAAGCTGGAATCAAGACTGCCAGGAGAAATATCAATAACCTCAGATATGCAGATGACACCACCCTTATGGCAGAAAGCGAAGAGGAACTAAAGAGCCTCTTGATGAAAGTGAAAGAGGAGAGTGAAAATGTTGGCTTAAAATGCAACATTCAGAAAACTAAGATCATGGCATCTGGTCCCATCACGTCATGGCAAACAGATGGGGAAATAATGGAAACAGTAAGAGACTTTACTTTTGGGGGCTCCAAAATCACTGCAGATGGTTACTGCAGCCATGAAATTAAAAGACGCTTGCTCCTTGGAAAAAAAGCTATGACCAACCTAGACAGCACACTAAAAAGCAGAGACATTACTTTGCCAACAAAGGTCCATCTAGTCAAAGCTATGGTTTTTCCAATAGTCATGTGTGGATGTGAGAGCTGGACTATAAAGAAAGCTGAGCGCTGAAGAATTGATGCTTTTGAACTGTCGTGTTGGAGAAGACTCTTAAGAGTCCCTTGGAATGCAAGGAGATCCAACCAGTCCATCCTAAAGAAAATCAGTCCTAAATATTCATTGGAAGGACTGATGCTGAAGCTGAAACTCCAAAACTTTGGCCTCCTGATGTGAAGAAATGACTCACTGGAAAAGACACTGAGGCTAGAAAAGATTGAATGCGGGAGGAGAAGGGGATGACAGAGGATGAGATGGCTGGATGGCATCATGACTCAATGGACATGAGTTTGAGCAAGCTCTGGTAGTTGATGACAGACAGGGAAGCCTGGTGTGCTGCAGTCCATGGGGTCACAAAGAGTCAGACACAACTGAGTGACTGAACTGAACCTGAACCCAATTTTTGGTTAGTGACTCAAACTGATTTAGATAAACGTGTTAAGGGTTGAAATATTTACCTAAAAATCATTCAGTGATGATTTGGTGCCACATTCTGTGTGGGTGACCAAGTATGTAAGTAAAACAAACAAGCTCTTGGAGTTCAGGACTTAAAGGGAAAGACAATCAAACATGCACACAAGTAGCCATTACAAAGAGTGATGTGTGTTACACAGAGGAATTCTAGTGAGAACTAGATAAGGGAAGTAACACATCATTACTCATTGTAATGGGGTAGGAGTGGAGGAGAAATCCGGAGTAAGATGCTCCTGAACACAACTGAGGTAAAGCTACCTAGGTAAAAAGGGCGAAGAAGAAAATGGACATCTATAACCGTGTGTGTGTGTGTGTGTGTGTGTGTGTGTGTGTATGCTAAGTTGTGTCCAACTCTTTGTAACCCCATGGACTATATAGCCTTCCAGGCTCCTCTGTCCATGGAATTTTCCAGGCAAGAATACTGGAGCAGGTTGCCATTTCTGTCCCCAGGGGATCTTCCCAATCCAGGGATTGAATTCATGTCTCTTCCTTCTCCTACACTGGCAGGTGGGTCTTTTACCAGCTGAGCCACCAGGGAAGCTCTATGAGCTTACATTCCATATGTATGTTTGCCACATGTACTTTTGTGTCAGTAATTTCACTTTTGTTGGAAAAATAAATTTTTCTATTAAAATGCATTTGACAATGCATTGCCTACCTTACTTTTATTAATTGCAGTGATCACAGTATTCAGAGTTCTTTCTTCCATTCTATTACCTAATGCTACTTGATCCTCACCACAAATATCAGTTTGATAGGATAATATTGTTAGACTCATTTTACACTGGAGAACCTTGAGCCTGAGTTTTATTTTAGTGTATATTTACAGGGTCAGTGAACAATGAAGCCAGAATTGGAACGTAGGACTTCCCTGGTGGTCCAGTGACTAAGAATTCAGCTGCCAGTGAAGGGGACTTGGGTTCAGTCCCTGGTCTGGGAAGAGTCCACATGCCTCAGCTCAACTAAGCCTGAGCCCCACAACTGCTGAGCCTGTACTATAGAACAGGCAAGCCACACTACTGAGCCCACTCCCCACAACTAGATAAAGCCCACATGTAGCAACTAAGATCCACTGAAACCAAACATTAAATTTTTTAAAAAAGAAGAATTGGAACCTAGATTCCAGTTCAGTTCAGTTGCTCAGTCATATCTGACTCCTTGAGACCCCATGGACTACAGCATGCCAGGCTTCCCTGTCTATCACCAACTACCAGAGCTTGCTGAAACTCATGTCCATGGAGTAGGTGATACCATCCAAACATCTCATCCTCTGTCGTCCCCTTCTCCTCATGACTCCAGGTCAGGTACTATTAGAGAAGAGACTCAGATCTGAACTACACAGAAAGGAAGTTTAAACTGCATTAAACAGAAGGAAGTTCTATAGCAACTATGTAGGTGGGCATTATTTATAATTTTCATGAAAAATTCATCTTAAAGCCTGGATTAGCCTAAATCAGCATAACACATCTCCCAAATGCATTTACCAAAGCATGTGTTTTAATAGAGGAATAGTATCCATTCAAATCGAATCATTACACTTCTCAAATTCAGATTATTGTTATATCTATCCTGGATGGTTCTTGTTTGCTGCCTCTTCTGCTACACTTGCTAGAACCAAGTATCACTAGCTAAAACTTTACAACAGCACTATACTTCTTTGATCTAACCTGGGAGCTCTTCAGATTTGGTCCACATTCTACACTTGCCTTTCAGTCAACTTTTGTCTGGTACTCAAGATTCTGAGGGTGACAATAACTGTACAAATGCATTACATTTCCAGGTAAGTCAGCACAGCCAACAAGTGGAGTGCTCAGATCCTCTACCTGTGAAGCAAATGCTGACTGGTATCCAAGTAGTTAAGGGGCTTCCCCGATGGCTTAATGGTAAAGAATCCGCCTGCAATGCATCAATCCCTGGAATGGGAAGAAATGACAACCCACTCCAGTACTCTTGCCTGAAAAATCCCATGGATTTAGAAGCCTGGTAAGCTACAGTACAAAGGTTGCAAAGAGTCAGACACAACTGAGCACATACAAATAAAAAATGAGACACAGACACTGAATAAAGGAGCTTCCTTTCTTTTCTAACTCCTTCCCCTGTAATCTGAGATGATCATTTTAATCTCTCTTCTTTACCAACATAAATTTGATTTGGAACAGGATTACTTTTTGGTACTTAATTAGGTAATTAGTATTTTCAAACATCTACACATCACCAGAAAACATACTGATTGCACCAACTAAGTAGTTTATTTCAGACTATGCAAGGGTAATGGCAGATTTCTGATTTAAATAAGCAGGAATAAAGGTAAGTTACTTTGATATAATTATTCAGGGTCAAAAACTACACTGATCTATTAGTACAAACCCAGACCATATGTCCAGTACTATTTGGGGGCACCTGTTATAAATGGAAATAAAACATGATGCTTGACTACAGAAACTAAAATTTTATCTTGTCTAAATAAGGTAAATGTCTTTCAGGTATATGACTCAGAGATGGAGAGCAACTGATAAAACTGACAGCAATAAACTCAGAAAATAACTTTTTTTAATAACTGAAAAAGGTTTTAGAATCATCCACATTCCAATTATAGTAATTAGTACCACTATAAAAAGCTCTTGGTTATTTCAGAAATTTTGTATCAGTATGAAATCTAAAATTTATCAAATTTAAATCTTATATACCGTTCTTTCTGTATGTAGAACGTTAGTTCCCAAACGCCTTTTCTAAAACATGAGTTCCCATGGACAGAAGCAATAGTTTGGCTTTGAAGTAGTTGAGATCAAGGTCTAAGAACTTGTTCATTCATGTTACATAAGTAAATGAATAAACTGATGAGTGAATGTAAGTTCTGTGTTAGACTATGACCAAGGCAGGCACTGCATATGCCCATTCACCTATAACTTCCCAGCATCCAGCTAAGTATACATAGCAAGTCCTCCAATAAGCCTCGTCAAATTGACTCTTTGACCCTCTCTTTTTGCAAGGTGGGGTAAGAGTTCTTAAAGAACCACTTTTGTCATATGGAGTACTGAAGCACATCACATGTGCAAATTTTTTGTGAAATTTTTAAAACCTATTCCAAAGTAACTCTAGGCAGCTGCTTCCAAGAATGTTTCCCCTATTACAAGCCTCTAAAAGAGTCAATTCCGCTTATGGGAAGAATCCGCTTAGGGTGTGGCTCCTATAAATAATCCTACTTGGAGGCCCACCCTATTTTTAGAGGCTTTCTTTAAAGGTAATGATGAATCTCTGGACTTAACCTAGGGAACTTCTTAATAGGAGCAGCATGTTAGGAAAATTCCCCTTTTCACTGAGTCCCTTTTCTAAGCAAATCTACACTAGGAGCACTGTTCCATCAGTGACTACAGCAGCTGTCCTTTCCTTCCAATTTCTCTGCCCTCCATGAGTTTTCACTGGATGTGTAAGAAGCTACTGCAGAAATCTAGGAACAGAAATGAACAGAGCCGAGGTGAAACAAATATTAATCAGAGAGAAAGAGAGAGAAACAGCACAGATACCAAACCATAACAGAAGAAATCCCCAACAGAAGGGGATTTATGCTTGGATGACTTTGACCCCAGGGAGACAGCTGACCTGCACATGAAGGAAACAGAAATAAATAGAGGAAATATCTTAATAAGGTGGGAGCACAGCAAAACAGACTAAAATGAAGAGAAACTTAAAAATGGAAAAGGAAAAATAAAAACCAAATAAACTCATAAGTAAAAACGTGAGTACTTCCCAAACATCAATGATTGTGGAGTTGTCGTTTCTTTCAAAAGTTGATTTTCAACAATATCTTTTCCCCTAACTTCCCAATAATCACCCAAATATCTACACTAACTCCAGAAAGAACCCTCAATTTGCAGTGCAGAGGGGCCCTTGAAAACTCAGCAGTCATTTTTGCCATCTCTTACATTGGATTTCTCTGAGATTTCCCAAATATCATAAAATGGTGACAGTGAGAGTGGTTATTAAAACAAAAAGTGCTGTAACCACCTTTTTATCTCCAGGAGCCATAAATTCTAAGTCTTGATTCTAGAAGGATCGTGAAGCAAAAGGTACAAGATAGGCATATATTAAAAGGAATGAACTGGCAGGTCTGGTTTATAAATACATATGCTTTCTCACATAAGCTTTTTGTCACTTTAAACTGCAGATGAATGCCACTATGAGAAGTTTAAATTCCAGTAAGTGTTGAAATCTCCAATAAATTTGATGTATCCATCCAGTAGAAAAGTATGAGGTCATTGAAAATAGCATTCTCAAAGAACATTTAAATGAATAGAAAAATATTCATCATGTAGTTTTAAGGAAAAAAAAGACACTAAACTTTGTGTGTCATAGGACCCTAGTTATTTAAAAAACATATTTCATTTCGATATTTGGCAAAACCAATACAATATTGTAAAGTTTAAAAATAAAATTAAATTAAAAAAAATAAAATAAAATACATATACATAGGCATATATTAAATAACCTCTCGAAAAAAGGTAAACTAGATGTGCATTGTACAGTACAGGCGGTCTATACTGCTCTGTAGCACTTAGTGCAACGGTTGTTACTTATCCATCAAGACTTCAGCTGCCTGCCTGTGTACTGCAGTGTGTCCAATGCTGAGCACTGTGACTGATGCATATACTCAATAAATTAATCTGCTAAACAAATTAATGAATGAAATAACAAATAAATAGAAAAAGACTGGGAAAACAGATAAAACATGATTTAGAGTTTTTTTCTTAGCACGGATTTGATAGAAGTGGTTTTAATTTTCTTTCTTAAAAAATTCTGTCTTACAACCAATAGGGACCTACTGTAGAGCGCAGGGAACTAACTGCTGAATGTTATGTGGCAGCATGGAAGGAAGGAGAGTTTGGGGAAAGAATGGATACATGTATATATGTATGGCTGAGTCCCCTTGTTGTCCACCTACAATTACCACATTTTTAATTTACTATACTTCAATATAAAATAAAACATTTTTTAAAAATTCTGTGTTTTAAATAATTCTAAAACAATTTTCCTGACTAATCACAAAATGTTACTAGTAAAAGTCAATCTCAAAAAAGCACATATTTTATGTGCTTCTGAGATATCCAGAAGAGGCAAATCAATAGAAAAGACAGATAAGTAGTTGTCTAGGGCTGGGAGACAAGAAGCGAATGCTAGAGACTCCTGTTGCATGGTAAAAATGTTCTAAAATTAAGAGTAAATTGGTGGTCACACAACCCCATCAGTTCAGTCGCTCAGTCATGTCCGACTCTTTGCATCCGCATGGACTGCAGCATGCCAGGCTTCCCTGTCCTTCACCAACTCCTGGAGCTGACTCAGACTTATGTCCATCGAGTTGAAGATGCCATCCAACCATCTCATCCTCTGTCGTCCCGTTCTCTTCCCACATTCAATCTCTCCCAGAATCAGGGTCTTTCCCAGTAAGTCAGTTCTTTGAATAGGGAGGCCAAAGTATTGGAGTTTCAGCTTCAGCATCAGTCCTTCCAATGAATATTCAGGTCTGCTCTCCTTTAGGATGGATTGGTTGGATCTCCTTGCAGTCCAGGGGGCTCTCAAGAGTCTTCTCCAACACCACAGTTCAAAAGTATCAATTCTTCAGCACTCAGCTTTCTTTTCTTTTTTTTTTTTTAGCCTCCGAGGAGGCGGGAGCCCGAGGAGCTGCGGCAACCGGGGCGCCTCGAGCTGGGAGACGTGGAGGAGGACCAGGTGGTGGCCGTGTTCGTGGTCACCTTCGATCCCCGCTCGGGTGAGAGCCGCCCCGGGACCGGGGTGAGGGTCGCCCCCCAACCGGGCTTCGGGGACGGCGGGGGAGGGGCTCGCTGCGCGCGCACCCGCACACCTGCACCCCTCTCCCCGCCGGCTGGGGGCCCCCCCGGGCGGGCAGGGGGTGCCTCAGCGGGTTGGGGGCGTGGGGCTTTGTTCCCTGCGCCCCCGGGCCCCCCTCTCCCGTTCCGTCCCGCTGCCTCCCGGCGGGTCCCCAGCCGGCGCCCCAGTCCCCACAGTCCTGTTTGGACTTCTGTGGTGATAGAGGACCCTCGCACTCAGCTTTCTTTAGTCCATCTCTCACATCCACACATGACCACTGGAAAAACCATAGCTTTGACTAGATGAACTTTTGTTGGCAAAGTAATGTCTCTGCTTTTTAGTATGCTGTCTAGGTTGGTCATAGCTTTTCTTCCAAGGAGCAAGCATCTTTTAATTTCATGGCTGCAGTAACCATCTGCAGTGATTTTGGAGCCCCCAAAAGTAAAGTCTCTTACTGTTTCCATTATTTCCCCATCTGTTTGCCATGACGTGATGGGACCAGATGCCATGATCTTAGTTTTCTGAATGTTGCATTTTAAGCCAACATTTTCACTCTCCTCTTTCACTTTCATCAAAAGGCTCTTTAGTTCTTCTTCACTTTCTGCCATAAGGGCGGTGTCGTCTGCATATCTGAGGTTGCTGATATTTCTCCTGGCAATCTTGATTCCAGTTTGTGCTTCATACAGCCTGGCCTTTTGTATGATGTATTCTGCATATAAGTTAAACAAGTAGGGTGACAATATACAGCCTTGATGTACTCTTTCCCTATTTGGAACCAGTCTGTTGTTCCATGTCCAGTTCTAACTGTTGCTTCTTGACCTGCATACAGATTTCTCAGGAGGCAGGTCAGGTGGTCTGGTATTCCCACCTCGTGAAGAATTTTCCACAGTTTGTTGTGATCCACACAGTCAAAGGTTTTGGTGTAGTCAGTAAAGAAATAGATGTTTTTCTCGAACTCTCTTGCTTTTTTGATGATCTAACAGATGTTGGTGATTTTATCTTGGTTCCTCTGCCCCATAAATATACTAGAAACCACTGAACTTCACATTTTAAAAAGAATTATATTAAATATAAAGTATATCTCAATAAAGCTGTTTGACACTTTAATTATTAAATATTAGATATCTTAAATATTAGTTAAAAATTATTTCATTACAAGCTTTCTTAAAAAACTTGAAACCTCAAGCAAGCCTTCAGGTTATGGCTCTGGAAATGCATATCCCTACTTTTTTTTGTTTTCCCATATCAGGGCTCAGTTGGTAAAGAATCTGCCCAGGTTCGATCCCTGGGTTGGGAAGATTCCCTGGAGAAGGGAATGGCAACCCACTGCAGTACTCTTGCCTGGAGAATTCCATGGACAGAGGAGCCAGGCAGGCTACAGTCCATGGGACTGCAGAGTCAGACACGACCTTGCGATTTTTACTTTACTTTTATCACTTAAAGACAGTGAAGACAAATTGAGCACAAAGTGGGAAACCATCCACATAAGATACATTTCTTGGCTCATAAGCTAAATTACCTTAAGTAGAACTCCTTCTATATTTACTACATTATTATTTGTACCCTTCCCCAACACACACACAAAACTCTCCATATCAAAACACAGAAAAACTGTATATGCTGAAAATATGCAGTATTCCACAAAATATTAAAGAGACTGAAACCACTATTTCTCCTTTATTTAGCTTACATGTGTCTGACTGTCATCTCCTAAATAAAATATCCCTATCATGCAAGAACTCTCCAGTCACTCAGCTCTGAGTTACTAAATCCCTCATGATGCCTTTTGTAAGATGGAAATGGGGAGGTAGAGTTTTCTCTGAGGAAATCAGACTGAATTGCTAAAAGAAAATTCCCTGGTCACCTGTCATTTTCCTTCAGAGGAAAGTGAGATAATCTTGAGTGCCGAAGATTGAGGGCTATGATGCTAGCCGGACTGGCTCCATCCTGGCGGGGGGAGGAGGGGGAATACTGAAATGGCACAGTCACTGAAATCACAAGGATCAATTACTGAAACACACCTACACACCTCCATAGACACAGAAGGCCACTTTTATCCATACCCTGAACTGACAAAATTTCAATTTCTTAAGCAAAAACTTCTTAGTTTTCGAAGCCACATGGAGTCTCATAAATTATGAGTGCTTGACTAGAAAGTTACACTTAAAAGATAATAATATTATAATAAAAAACACTCTCAAAACTGGGATGTGGGCAGATCAATTCTAAGTTCACTTAAACTTGCTCAATTTAAGAATACTTTCAAATTTCAAATTCTGAAATTGCACAGCTTTGGCTACTATGCATGCTAAGCATGGGCTTCCTATTACTAAGAGATAGAGATGGATGGATCAATGGATCAATGGGTAGATGAGTGAATATAAAATAGTAGAACGGGGAGTGAGAAAAAGGAGGGAGGGAGGCAGGGAGGGAGAAACAAGGAGGAAAAATACTGAGAATTTCAACTGGCAGTGATAAGCTACAAGAAGGCTGCTTAGCACAGAAAATAATTTGGGTCAAAAAGACTCATAAAATGAAGTAGTTGAGAAGTAGAAGTTAAAATAGCACCACAATAAAGTAGGGAAGATCTTTTCTCCATTTTATATTATGCTTTAACACATTGTGAGCAACATAAAGACAGCAGAGAAGAGACAGAGGGCTATTTTAGCATACACTGTTTTTCAAATATTCATCATTTATTGAAAAAGAAATCTAATTCTGTCTTATTTAAGACAACACCGTTATATGTTCAAGTTTGCTTGACAAGGAGAAGAGCCAAGGGTTTTTAAGTTATAGCTCAGCAATGCATCCTGGAGCCAAGCTGTCCTAACAGAGGGTTTACAGGGGTAGAAACACAGTAATATCCAACCCATTAACAGAAAAGCTATCATAAACTCAAAATGTGATCTATGTAGAGCAATAAACTCTGCTCAGCCTTACACAAGGACAGAAAAGAGGAAATCATTAAAAAGAGAGAGAGAGTAGGGATAGCACCCAAATTTCAGAGAACACAGTGGGTATACTTTGAAGTCTCACATCAAATTTGGGGGAAGACAACCACATAATAATCATTATTTTAAATACTAGTCACAGGGGGACTAGTTTAAAATTCCAACAAAACTGTGAAAGTCTAAAAACATAAATTGTATAACCTCTGGAACTCCTCAAGCACTGGGGTAGAGTTCAGACAACACTGACGTACCGGCATCAAGGATCCTCTGTCATTCCTAATTCTACAAAGCTGGAAAAATACAGCTTCTCCATGTTTCATTCCTTCTTTTGAAACATGAATGTCTGCCTGACTTACCCCTTAAGGTGGTCAAAGAGCTAATATTTGCGAAAACGCTTCAAAGACCAAAGAGTACTACAAAACATAAAGTAGCATACTTTGAAGTGAAGAACGGTTTCAGAATAGATGAGAATTCCCTCTGTTTCAGATCCAGGTCTCTTTTTTTCTCTCCTGGCCTAGTATCTTCTGGGGGAAAAGTGATTCTGTCATATCACTGTCATATCATATCTGTCAGCCCTGGGATTTCTTTGGAAGGAATGATGCTAAAGCTGAAACTCCAGTACTTTGGCTACCTCATGCGAAGAGTTGACTCACTGGAAAAGACTCTGATGCTGGGAGGGATTGGGGGCAGGAGGAAAAGGGGACGACAGAGGATGAGATGGCTGAATGGCATCACTGACTCGATGGATGTGAGTCTGAGTGAACTCTGGGAGTTGGTGATGGACTGGCGTGCTGCGATTCATGGGGTCGCAAAGAGTTGGACACGACTGAGCGACTGAACTGAGCTGATTCACTTTGTTGTATAGCAGAAACTTACACAACATTGTAAAGCAAGGACTCTGTTGCAGAGGGAGAGGGTGGGAAGATTTGGGAGAATGGCATTGAAACATGTAAAATATCATGTAAGAAACGAGTTGCCAGTCCAGGTTCGATGCACGATACTGGATGCTTGGGCTAGTGCACTGGGACGACCCAGAGGGATGGTATGGGGAGGGAGGAGGGAGGAGGGTTCAGGATGGGGAACACATGTATACCTGTGGTGGATTCATTTTGATGTTTGGCAAAACTAATACAATTATGTAAAGTTTAAAAATAAAATAAAATTAGAAAAAGAAAAAAAGAGGGACGGGACATATGTATACCCATGGCTAATTCATGTTGGTGTATGACAGAAACCAACACAGTATTGCAAAGTAATTATCCTTCAATTAAAAATAAAAAGATCATATCTCCAAAAAAAAATAAAAATAAAAAGCAGTTAATCTCTATAATGGGTGTCAGCTCAGCCTGGAAAAACCAGCAATGAAAAAGGATTAACATTGGGGGAAGAAAAAAAAAAAGAATGTCCTGAAAATGCTTTCTCCAGTCTGATCTTCTCTCCACTCACCAGTCCTACGTTTCTATCTTTAGAATCTGTCCCCAAACAACCTGAAACTAAACTACATATGCAGTGTTTTGCTTTCAGAGATTGAAGACAGCTTTCTTATTCTGAACAGCTTTGAAGACAGAAGATAAAAAGATCAACATTTCTTTCAAGGACTTAAATTGTACTCCCTTCATTTGTGGATGACCTGGAGTCTGTCTCCTGTTTTCTTCAAAGGGCAAGTCATCAACATTAAGGGAAAGCAGAGAAAACAGCTTTTGAAGGCAGAAAGAGGAAAAGGTAATCAGTCTTCTTTCATTTGGTTTCCCCTTTAAGCCCTGCAGACTTATTAGCATATGGTTACAATAACTGTATGCAAGTGTAAGTGGAAACTAGTACCTAAGGGGCAACTTCTATTCACACAGCCGATTCCATTTACAAATGATAAAAAAATAAGAACTACCTTGAAAACAATAAAACATCCCAAATGATTGCCAAAAGTTCACTGGAGAGAAAATACTTTGTTTGCTGTTTAACAATGGTGAATGCATGACAGTACTTACATGAGTCCTTCAGGCAGGAGGACACATGGATAAGACTTTAAAGACAGATAGACCAGGTTCAAATGCCCACTTTGGGTCATGTCATCTAGAACAAGTAATTTATACCATTTCCAGTATGCTAAGTAAGCAATTCATTTATCAAAAACAAATGAGATTTAAAAAATGAGACAAATAAACTAGGTAAGGAAGATATTGCTGGTATTATTTCTGTACATTTTCTGAGTTCTGTTCTCAACTGAGGGTTATTTTGCCCCCGGGAACATTTGACAATATCTGGGGACACCGTTGATTGTCAAGACTGGGGTGGGCATGCTACTGGTGTGCAGGCATGCTCAGTTGAACAGTCATGTCTGACTCTCTGCAACCTCATGGACTGTAGCCCATCAGGCTCCTCTGTCCATGGGATTATCCCAGCAAGAATTCTGGAATGGGTTGCCAGTTCCTCTGCCATGGGTTCTTCCCAACCCAGAGACCAAACCTGCGTCTCTTGCATTGGCAGGTAGATTCTTTACCACTGAGCCTCCTGCTACTGACATCTAAGAGGCAAAGGCCAGGAGTGCTGCTGAACCATACTACAGTGCACATGATGGCCCTCTACAAAAAGGATTATCTGGGCCAAAATAATTGTGCGGTGTTAAGAAACCATTCTCAAAGAGTGTAAAACTTTCAAAGTTGAAAGCAGATAAATTTGATGAATCCAGTTTAACAGTAAAGTATTTTACATATTTAACAAAAATACAAGCAGGACAATATGTAGACAAAACCTTAAAAAATGTTCATACTCTTTGATCTAGTCACCTCACTTTTAGGAATATGCCTTCACGAAATAATAGGAAATGAACAAACATTTAATATAAGAGTAAACAGATTACAAAATTAAAAATAGCAAATGGTCAGTTGTTGGTTGGGTGTTTAAAGGAAAGGTGACTATATAGTTTGCCTTCCAAACTGGATAAATCTGGGAGTAAATGAGGGTATTTTAATAATTCTGCCAGGACAACAGTCATACATAAGGAGTGCCCTTGGACAAATCAGAATGCATGGTCCCCCAGTTATAAGGGAATAGGGGAATAAAATATGCCTCATTATGAAACAGTACGTAGCTAACAAAAATATTTTAAGGATTCAACATAGAAAAGCAATAATGATATATTAACTGTAAAAGGCTGGATGTAAGGTTTTTCTGGTATCAAATTTTAAAACAAATTTTATTCTACAGGCTTTAAAAAATGAATGGAAAGAAATATATTAAATTGTTAACATTGGTTTCAACTGGCTAATAAGATTATAGCTGATGTTTATGTTTTTCTCTATATTCAAAATTGCTAAATAATTTTTAAAATTATGAATGCATTCACTTCTTAAGAAAGAAATGTAACTAAGTCCCAGTTAATCAGAAAAAGTTATTAGTATATTTAACTGTCTTTGATGTGATGATGGTATTGTTGTCATATAAAATATTAACAACGATTGATACAGAGAACAGAGTAGTGGTTACCAGAGAGGAAGGGGTGGGGGGAGGGTAAAATGAGTAAAGGGGACCAACTATAGGTGAAGGATGGAAACTAAATTTAGTATACTTTAGTATACTTATGTATACATAAGTAGAAGTAAAATATTGTACACGGAGAACTTGTATAATGTTATAAACCAATGTTACCACAATAAAAAATTTTAATTATTTTTTAATATTTAGGGTGAATATAAAGATATCTACAATTTATTTTTAATGCATTCAGAAAAAAAATACACACATGAAATATGGCAAAATATGAACTGGTGAATCAAAGTAATAAATATAAAGTATTTATTCTTCTTTCAATCTTTCTGTATATTTGAAAAATATTTAAATATAAAATTAAGAAAAGGATTTTCCTGCGGTACAGTGGATGAGAATCCGTCTACCAATGCAGGAGAAAGTTCAGTCCTGGTCTGGGAAGAGTCCACATGCCATGGAGCAACTAAGCCCATGCCCTGGAACTGGCCAAAACCACTGAGCCCATGTGCTGCAACCCTGAAGCCTGCATGCCTAGAACCTGTGCTCCACAAGAGAAGCCACTGCAATGAGAAGCCTGCTCACTGCAACGAGTAGCCCCATTCTCTCCAGCTAGAGAAAGCCCACACAAAGCAACAAAGACCCAATGCAGTCAAAAATAAATATTAAAAAAAAAAATAAAATGAAGAAAAACACACAAGTTGTATTAAACATAATTATATTTGAAGTAACATAATTGCATTTAAAGTAATATAATTAGTACCATATTCTTGGATTGGAAGAATCAATATTGTCAAAATGACTATACTACCCAGTGCAATCTACAGATTCAATGCAATGTGTATCAAATTACCAATGGCATTTTTCATGGAACTAAAACAAAAATCTTAAAATTTGTATGGAGACACAAAAGACCCTAAACAGCCCAAACAGTCTTGAAAAAAAAAAAAAAAAAAGCTGGAGGAATTAGACTCCCTGACTTCAGACTATACTGCAAAGGTATAATCATCAAAATAGTATAATACTAGCACAAAAATAGAAATATAGATCAATGGAACAGGATTGAAAGGCAAGAAATAAACCCATGCACCTATGGACAATTAATCTATGTCAAAGGAGGTAAGATTTTAGAATGGTGGAAAGACAGTCATTTCAACAAATGGTGCTGGAAAACTGATAGCTACATGTTTAAAAATGAAAACAGATCATCCTTTAACATCACACAGAAAAATAAGCTCAAAGTGGATTAAAGACCTAAATGTAAGACACTATTAAACTCCTAAAGGAAAACATAGGCAGAACACTCTCTGACATAAATAATATCAATATCTTTTTTGATCCATCTATCAGAATAATGGAAATAAAAACAAAAATAAACAAATGGGGCCTAATTAAACTCAAAAGCTTTGCCATAGAAAAGGAAACTATACACAAAACAAACTAACAAAAAAAAAAACCCCACATATTAGGAGAAAATATTTGTAAAGGATGTAACTGACAAGGTATTAGTCTCCAAATTTACAAACAGCATCAAAGCAAACAACCCAGTCAAAAAATGGACAGAAAACCTAAGTAGCCATTTCTCCAAAGAAGATATATAGATATACAGGCACATGAAAAGATGCTGAAAATCACTAATCAATAAAGAAATGCAAATAAAAACTACAATGAAATAGCACCTTATACCAGTCAGAATGGCTGTCATCAAAAAATTCACAAACAATAAATGCTGGAGAGGGTGTGGATAAAAGGGAACCCTCCTACAGTGTTTGTGGGAATGTAAATTGGTACAGACACTATGGAGAACAGTATGGAGGCTCCTCAAAAAACTAAAAATAGAGCTACCATATGACCCTGCAACCCCACTCCTGGGCATATATCCAGAGAAAAACAGAGTCCAGAAGAATATATGTACCCAATGGAGGTGATGGAATTCCAGTTGAGCTATTTCAAATCCTAAAAGATGATGCTGTGAAAGTACTGCACTCAATATGCCAGCAAATTTGGAAAACTCAGCAGTGGCCACAGGACTGGAAAAGGTTACTTTTCATTCCAATCCCTAAGAAAGGAATTGCCAAAGAATGCTCAAACTACCACACAGTTGTACTCATCTCACATGCTAGTAAAGTAATGCTCAAAATTCTCCAAGCCAGGCTTCAGCAATAAGTGAACTGTGAACTTCCAGATGTTCAAGCTGGTTTTAGAAAAGGCAGAGGAACCAGAGATCAAATTGCCAACATCCGCTGGATCATCGAAGAAGCAAGAGAGTTCCAGAAAAACATCTACTTCTGCTTTATTGACTATGCCAAAGCCTTTGACTATGTGGATCACAATAAACTGTGGAAAATTCTTCAAGAGATGGGAATACTAGACCACCTGACCTGCCTCTTGAGAAACCTATATGCAGGTCAGGAAGCAACAGTTAGAACTGGACATGGAACAACACACTGGTTCCAAATAGGAAAAGGAGTACGTCAAGACTATATATTGTCACTTGCTTATTTAACTTACATGCATCATGAGAAATGCTGAGTACATCATGAGAAACACTGGGCTGGAGGAAGCACAAGCTGGAATCAAGATCACCAGGAGAAATATCAATAACCTCAGATATGCAGATGATACCACCCTTATGGCAGAAAGTGAAGAAGAACTAAAGAGCCTCTTGATGAAAGTGAAAGAGGAGAGTGAAAAAGTTGGCTTAAAGCTCAACTTTCAGAAAACTAATATCATGGCATCTGGTCCCATCACTTCATGGCAAATAGATGGGGAAACAGTGGCTGACTTTACTTTTCTGGGCTCCAAAATCACTGCAGATGGTGATTGCAGCCATGAAATTAAAAGACACTTACTCCTTGGAAGGAAAGTTATGACCAACCTATACAGCATATTAAAAAGAAGAGACATTACTTTGTCAACAAAGTTCAGTCTAGTCAAGGCTATGGTTTTTCCAGTGGTCATGTATGGATGTGAGAGTTGGACTATAAAGAAAACTGAGCACAGAAGCATTGATGCTTTTGAACTGTGGTGTTGGAGAAGACTCTTGAGAGTCCCTTGGACTGCAAGGACATCCAACCAGTCCATCCTAAAGGAAATCAGTCCTGGGAAGGACTTCATTGGAAGGACTGATGTTGAAGCTGAAACCAATATTTGGGCCACATGATGCAAAGAGCTGACTCATTTGAAAAGACCCTAATGTTGGGAAAGACTGAAGGCAGGAGAGAAGGGGACGACAGAGGATGAGATGGTTGGGTGGCATCACTGACTCAATGGACATGAGTTTGGGTAAACTCCGGGAGTTGGTGATGGACAGGGAGGCCTGGTGTGCTGCGGTTCATGGGGTCTCAAAGAGTCGGACGCGACTGAGCGACTGAACTGAACTGAATGTTCATTACAGCACTGTTTACAGTAACCAAGACATAGAAGCAATCTAAATATTCACTGACAGAGGAATGAATAAAGAAGATGTGATGCCTGTATACAATGGAATATTACTCCGCCATTAAAAGCAGTGAATTAATGCCATTTGCAACAACTTGGATGGACTTAGAGACTGTCATACTAAGTGAAGTAAGTCAGACAGAGAAAGAGAAATAGCGTATTATATTGCTTATATATAGGATCTAAAAAGAAACAATATAAATGAACTTACTTATAAAATAGAAACAGACTCACAGACTTGGGAACAGATTTATGGCTACCAGTGGAGGAAAGATGAGGGGAAGGGAAAGTTAGGGAGTTTGGGATTGACATGTACACACTGCTATATTTAAAATGTATAACCAACATGGACCTACTGTATAACACAGGGAATTCTGCTCAATATTATATGGCAACCTGGATGGGAGGGGAGTTTGGGGGAGAATGAACACATGCATATGCATGGCTGAGTTGCTTTGCTCACCTTAAACTATCACAACATTGTTAATCAGCTATATGCCGATATAAAATACAAAGCTTTCTTTAAGAAGTAATATAATTAGTAATCCCAGATTGATCACTGTAAAAGACAATGCACCAGAATCAGATATATACCAGTTACATGGAATTAACCCACAAGAGCCTCCTGAATCCTCCACATTGCTTCAGACCAGCTCTTCATGATCTTTCATTGATTTCCTCAGTTCCTGTGATATACTTCAATTGCCCTCCTGTGCACCCTGAGGGGCTATCACCTTCTTACCTACTCCATCTTTTGTCCTTGTCTCCCCAGGCACAATGGGAATAGAGCATACAGCGATTCACTTCCTTACTAGGGCAGCACTCATACTCAGTGGTTAACTGATTCTAGAGTTCATGCTCTTAATAACTAGACTATGCCAGTTCCCACGTTTAATTATTCTCAGGAAAATATAGGGAGCTGGGGAACCCCACCTGTTCCCTCCAAGGTGAGTCTTGGTACCTTTTCTCATGCCCAGTCCAGCCCTTGTTTCCTTGCAGCTGCACCCAGACCCACAGCCAACTTTCTTCTCCTGGTGATAATTACCATTATGTGCCCAATATCCCTGAGGCTCTCTTTGTATTTCTGTCCTTGAAAACATGCACAAGAAAAATCTTTCATCTTTTGTTTGCTCTGGGGTTAATTTCTAATCACAATGGAGAAACAGACCTGGGAAAACTGGAAAATGGAACAAATGTAGAAAAATGATACAAATCTAAAGGTAGTGGTCCCTCATCGGTGTATATTAGGTTGAACTATATGAACTTGCCAATATGCAATTGTTTTTGACTTACCAAAACACTTTCGTATGAAATTATTTCTGAATCTTTTCTGAGAGGATAATAGGAAATCCCTGTTTTTGCATCAGCACACCCATCCTTCCAACCCTGCCTTTAATTATGTGATTAAGAAAGAGCAATTGCTGTCATTTTGGAAAATTTGGGTCACTAAAGATGCTATGCATCCCCCTAAATTCAGGTGGAAATTCTAATCCCCAATGTGATGGTATTGGAGATAAAAGATTTGAGAGGTAATTGGGTTAAAAGTGGAGCCAACATGACAAAATTAGTCTGCCTATCAGTCTGTCTCTGTCTCCCTCTCTGACTCCACCAGCAGGCAGCTATACACAAGAATCCGGGACACAGTCCGCTGGCAAATCTCAGACTTCCCAGTCCCCAGAACTGTGCGAAATAAATGTCTGTTCTTCAAGTAGATGGTATTTCGTTACAGCAGCCCAAACGGACTAAGGCAAGGATTTCCAGAGTAAGCAAAACCCATTTCCTCCAAATCGTATAGCAATAAGCTTATTTCCTCAAAAAAGAAAGAAAAGTTAGGGAAGTTCTCTTTGCTAGGACTTCTACATATACTCTTTTTTTTTTTTTTTTAAACTTTACATAATTGTATTAGTTTTGCCAAATATCAAAATGAATCCTTGATGTTTTCCTTTGCTTTACCTAAGAGTATGTGTCATACTGTAATACACAGACAGGCAAGAATGCATTAAAAATGGTCTACACTGAATGACTTGGGAACAAAATACATGAAAGCCATATAATACATTTTTAAAAGGATTTTGAACTCTACGAATGAAGTATTGGCTTTGGACACCACTAATCCTGGAAGAAAGCATATCTAGTTCTATTTGAGAATTCAGATTTCTCAATTTCTTTGCCACTTATTGATTGGTAACATTTCCAAGGTACAGTTTTACTCCTTTCATTTTAAATTGATTTCTCTTTTTAGCAAGACTGTGCTTTTTGAGAGTACTGAGGCAAAGAATTCATTTAATTTTACTTTTTTTTAAATCAATGCCTACAAGGTCCCTTCAAATCAATGAATTGCCCTTTCCATCCATTAGACACCTTTCTAGGCTGTTCACTGACCTTCTGTGTCCCATGTACTAGAACCATGAAACCCCAGCACTTTTAGTTAGTCTTACATGAAATGTTCTTGTCATTTTCCACCTTTGCTCTGTCTGTCATTTTTAAACTCTGAACTCCACTGTGTAATTTTGCAGCTTCTCTTTTGAACTTGACGTGTAGTATGTGCCTTCTGTGCCCTTAATTACTTTTTGTACTTTGGGGTTGATCCGTGTTGCTCTTTTCTAATCCTACTATATTGATTGCTGTACAGCAAGCCTCTTCTCTAGGAACACTGTTTGTCTTTATTTTCTTTCCTTCCAATGCCAAGAACCACTGATTGCTTTTCTGCTAGTCCTTTCCAGGAAACCTCAGCTTCTCCATAATTGTCACAACCAAGATCTACTCACTAGAATCACAATTACTTCTCTCTCAATGTTAATTGTCCTTACACAAATTTGAAAAAAAAAAAAATCACAGTGACAAAAGGTGGAAAAATCATCTCCAGAGCAGAAAAGACACTGACAAGAAAATACTCAGGAAGCAACAAAACAATCATTTACAAAATATGAGAGGAGAAATAAGAATGGTTTCTTGAAGAATTATAAAATGGGAAATAATGAGTTAAAGAATGACATAAAAATTTTAATGTTATAAAAGTAAATCACTTTAATGTCTAGTGTGCCAAACACAAAAATATCAGCCACTAAGAATGCTATTTTTTGTCAAATACAGGCTGCTGCTGCTGCTGCTAAGTCGCTTCAGTCGTGTCCGACTCTGTGCGACCCCACAGACGGCAGCCCATCAGGCTCCCCTGTCCCTGGGATTCTCCAGGCAAGAACACTGGAGTGGGTTGCCATTTCCTTCTCCAATGCATGAAAATGGAAAGTGAAAGTGAAGTTGCTCAGTCGTGTCCGACTCTTAGCGACCCCATGGACTGCAGCCTTCCAGGCTCCTCCATCCATGGGATTTTCCAGGCAAGAGTACTGGAGTGGGGTGCCATTGCCTTTTACCATCTTCATTTATGTAAACTTCTCTAAAAGTGTCCTTCTTGACAAGGGCTCATTGTCTCCAGTATTATCTCCTTCCAACCCAATCTCCAGAATGCTGCCAGAGTCATTATCTAAAAACACATACCTAACTAACCCTTTCTATGCTCGAAAGCTTTTCAATGGCTCTTTCTCCATCTAGGGAAAAAAACCCAAATGTTCACAAAACCCCACATGTCTAGACTCTGTCTACATTTCTAGCCACTGCTCCTTCCCAAGATCTGTGTGCTCTAAATAGAACTTTCTTTATGAACTTTTTCCAGACTTCTGTATATGCTTTTTTCCCCTGCCCAAAATTCTCTTTCCTGCCCCAGCCCCTCTCAGTCTGTTCATCACCTACTCAGCTTTCCTGTAGATACCTCTTCTTATCTGAATCCTTAACTAAAAGTTAAGCACCTCCCTTCTGTATGTTACCATGGCTCACTGTATTTCTCCTATCACACCATAGAATATACTGTTATATTATCTTGTTTACTTATGTGCATCCTACTCTAGTCAGCATAGCAATATAATGGCAACAACAACATTCACCTTTTTGCCCATATATTCCAGCACCCAGAACAGAACCTAGCATCTGATGATGTTTGATAAACACAGTATTGGATGAATGTCATACAAAGACTCAGGTGATGGCAATGTCTAGTAACCCAAGGGTTAATTTGAATGTCCTGCCCCAATTCTTGCTGAAAATCTTTCTAGAATAAACTTTGGCAACCCATAGCATGTTAAGTAAGGCTCATTAACGAGTTACTTTTGGCATGTGGGACAACACAATGGCTGCCTCTATTATTATCTCTTCCTTATGACCAAAAGGATGTAGAGTTGATACCAGCTACCCATGCTGTCTAGAATTCAGTAGCTGGTGCTCCTATAGTAACCATCTAGTCCTCTTTGCCTGTTCAGAGGTGGTCACTCAGCTACCACAATCTTTAATGCCCCACTCTACTGATGAATCGGGGTTGCCTAATAAACTGCATCTCCCACCATTGTCAACCTGACAATAGGAGGCATCAAGCATCTTAGTACTCCTCCTGGAGACTGCCAACCTCTATAATTCTATAATGAATCAGTCTAGTTTTCTGTCTTAGCAAATCTAATGAAAAAAAAAAGAAAAATTGAATTTCTTTGGGATGGTAGCCCCTTGTAAGATCTCTGGATCATCACCCTAATCATAGTGGTCTGAGAACTATAGATTTAGAGATGGAAAAAAATGGTTTTAAACTTTACTATCCCCTCTAGATATCTCTGAAATTTAAAAAAAAAAAAAACTACTTAATCCAATATACTCTTCTTGATTTTCAAAATTTCTCCTGAAAGTATAAAAATTCTTTCAACTAAGGGTTCAATAAGAGAAACTGAATCAGATTTGAAACATTTACATATCTGAGTTTACTTGGCTAAAGCAATATCAAATTTTTCAAGAGAAAAATTCCTAAGAAAAGTTATACTGATGACATAAATAGAAATAACAGCAATGGCCTGATTTTTTTAAGAAATGACATTTTTTAAATGTCAGGAAAAGGAAATTAAAAAGCTTTTGAGTATTTAGTAACAGATCTAAATCAAAATACTTCGCATTGGTTTATTAACAAAACAACAAAAAAAAAGTGATATGGTTTAATGCCCAAAGTAAGTATTAGTATATCACTAAGAAATATTTTCATTCCTCCTAGGGCTAAGAGAAGAGTAAGTACTCTACTACTAAAAAAGAAAAAAAAAAGTGAAAGTTCATGTCCAGGATACATGAAAGTAATACAAAGTATATCTAAATATTATATCCAAGATATTGGTAATTTACTGGATAACATAATTTAAAATCAAATATGTTCTAAGTCATAGAATTTGGGATAAATCAACCTGTCAAGGTTAAAATGGGCCATGAATTTTCAAAAAGGGCATCAATGGAAATAAATTGTAGAAAACCCATTTAGGACTGCCCTACAACAACCCTAGTTTCCAAATACCTGTTCATTTGCTTCTTTTTATTTTTGACTATATATTTGCTGACAAATGTTGTGCCTCATAATTGTCAATCAAACTTTCCTGTTTGTTCTTGCTCACTCAGTAACTGCTCTCAGTCATACCTCTTGATTTTATTCCTACCACAATCTAAACTTCAGCACATTACCAGTGAGCCTAACATCCTCCAGGATCTCCTCCTCATCTCCATCACCATAACCATCAACTCTTGAATGCTTTCCCCAAACCAGCACTGACAAAACCCACAGTTCTAACCTATGACTCTATCCAAATAGGGCTCAGCCAACGAAAGTGAGTCAGAAGTAAAGTCATATACCTGTACCAGTGATGGAATTACAGATAAGTAATTATCCATTACAGATAAGTAGTGGATAATAAATTTAGGTAATATTTCTAAAAATTTTTTACTGGAGTATAGTTGCTTTACAATGTTGTGTCAGTTTCTGCTATTCAGCAAAGTGAACCAGTTATATATAAATATATATATACACATATATCCCCCTTTTTAGTTTTCCTTCCCATTTAAGCCACCTCAGAGCACTTAGTCCCCTGTGCTATACAATAGGTTCTTATTAGGTATCTACTTTATATGTATTATATGTATATATGCATACACACACACATACACACACACACACCCACCCCCAATCCCGATCTCCCAATTTATCCCACCCCTCCTTTCCTCTTCAGTATCAATAAGTTTGTTCTCTACATCTGTGTCTCTATTTCTGCTTTGCAAGTAAGTTCATCTGTACCATTCTTCTAGATTCCACATATAAGCAATATTATATGATATTTGTTTCACTTTCTGACTCACTTCACTCTGTATGACAGTCTCTAGGTCTATCCACCTCCCTGCAAACGACACTATTTCATTCCCTTTTGTGGCTGTTCCTTTTTGTTCCATTGTACATATGTACCACATCTTCTTTATCCACTTCTTTGTTGATGGACATTTAGGTTCATTCCCTGTCCTGACTATTGTACATAGTGCTGCAATGAACATTGGGGTACATATTTCTTTTTGAATTATGGCTTTCCCTGGGTATATGCCTAGGAATGAGATTGCTGGGGCATATGGTGTTCTTCCTATGTTTTCCTCTAAAAGTTTTATAGTGCCTGGCCTTATGTTCAGGCCTTTTATCCATTTTTAGTTGTTTTTATGTATGGTGTTAGACAATGTTCCAAATTCATTCTTTTACATGTAGCTGTCCAGTTTTTCCAGCACACTTGTTGAAAAGACTGTCTTTTCTCCATCGTATATTCTTGCCTCCTTTGTCATAGATTTGTTATTGTTCAGTCACTCTGTCATGTCCTACACTCTTTGCAACCCCATGAACTGCAGCATGCCAGGCTTCCTTGTGCTTCACTATTTCCTGGAGTTTGCTCAAACTCATGTCCATTGAGTCACTGATGCCATCCAACCATCTCATCATCTGTCATCCACTTCTCCTCCTGCCTTCAATCTTTCCCAGCATCAGGTCTTTTCCAATGAGTCAACTCTGCATCAGGTGGCCAAAGTACTGGAGCTTCAGCTTTAGCATCAGTCCTTCCAATGTATATTCAGGGTTTATTTCATTTAGGATTGACTGGTTTGATCCCCTTGAAGTCCAAGGGACTCTCAAGAGTCTTCTCCAACACCACAGTTCAAATGCATCAATTCTTTGGTGCTCAGCCTTCTTTATGGTCCAACTCTCACATCCATACATGACTACTCCAAAATCACCCTGGATGGTGACTGCAACCATGAAATTAAAAGATGCTTGCTGCTGGGAAGAAAAACTACGACAAACCTAGACAGCATATTAAAAGGCTGAGACATCACTTTGCTGACAAAGGTCCATATAGTCAAAGGTATGGTTTTACCAGTAGTCGTAGTACTAGTAGATGTGAGAGTTGTAATAGATTAGGTGATCATTGTGTGTGGGTTTATCTTGGCTATCTATCCTGTTCCATTGATCTATATTTCTGTGTTTGGGCCACTACCACTCTATCTTGATTACTACTGCCTTGTAGTATAGTCTGAAGTCAGGAAGCCTGATACCTCCAGCTTCATTTTTGTTTCTCAAGATTGCTTTGGCTATTTGGAGTTGTTTGTGTCTCCATACAAATTGTAAATTTTGTTGTTCTAATTCTGTGGAAAATGCCACTGATAATTTGACAGGAATTGCACTTAATCTAGATTGATTTGGGTAGTACAGCCACTTTCACAATATTGATTGTCCCAATCCAAGAACATGGTATGTCTCTCCATCTGTTTGTGCCATCTTTGATTTCTTTCATCAGTATCCTATAGTTCCGAATACAGGGCTTTTGTGTCCTTGGGTAGGTTTATTCCTAGATATTTTATTCTTTTGGTTGTGATGGTAAATGGGATTGTTTCCTTAATTTCTCTTTCTAATCTTTCATCGTTAATATATAAGAATGCAAGAGATACTAAATTTAGGAAGTCTAAGATGACCAGGGGCTAGAATATCTTATAAGTCTAGAACCTTAATAGTCACAAAGGGCTATTACATCTTTACCAAGATATGCTCAACAAAATAGTAACGTGAAGATGGCCCCCAGACTAACTTCCATGATCAAAAACTATACATCATATAGTTTTTATCTTGGAGATTCAGAAAGCACGTGAGCATATTAGAAGATGTGTGGCCACAAAGAAACCTGTTTAGCTTTGTTTAACTTGGTATTTGCCAAACTAACCTTTTTGACCACTGAATACCTATCAAGATCCTGGAGAGGGGGAGAAAGAAAGATCCTGAGGAATAGGCTTAAAGAAAAGCTGACCTGCTCAGCCATTTATACTCACTGCTGCTTTTCAGTCTCCTGTAGGGCTACTCTATAAGCCCAGGTATTATTCTTAAATTTCCTGTGCACACAAATCACTGGGGATCTTGTAAAATATAGGCTCTAATCCAGTAGGTCTGATGTTGGCCCTGAGAGCTGCATGTTTAACAAAGCTCCAGGTAACACTGCTGCTGCTCTCTATCACATTTGAGTAGCAAAGCTCTACAGGAATACTGCAATAGGAAGATCTTCACATCTCTAATCTCTTTATCCTACCCTTTTGAATAATGAATTATCCTAAAATATTACTATCTTTATGTCACTTTGCTGGTTAAAAACTTTTAGTGACTCACTATTCCCTGCTACCGAAGAAGGCAATGGCACCCCACTCTAGTACTCTCGCCTGGAAAATCCCATGGACGGAGGATCCTGGTAGGCTGCAGTCCATGAGGTTGCTAAGAGTCAGACAAGACTGAGCGACTTCCCTTTCACTTTTCATTTTCATGCATTGGATAAAGAAATGGCAACCCATTCCAGTGTTCTTGCCTGGAGAATCCCAGGGACGGGGGAGCCTGGTGGGCTGCCATCTATGGGGTCGCACAGAGTCGGACACGACTGAAGTGACTTAGCAGCAGCAGCAGCATTCCCTGCTGCTACATTTGACCATGTGGCAGATAGATTAACACAGCCCCTGGCCTTATATAATCAAGAATCAAGTGAGTGAGTAAGAAACAGTGTGCAGAATGCTAGAAGCCAAAACCAGAAGAGAATAGCTGCTCCTTCAGACTAGTTTCCTTATCGGTAAAATGAAAGTTAAACTAGATGAGTGGTTTAATCCTCCATGTGCAATGTACTCATTAATATCATGAGAGTCAGCCCAGACCAGTTAAGTGCAGGCTCTCAGGAGCTCCTGTATTAAGGCATGAGCAGGTCTTAGAAGCTCCCCAGGTGATTGTGATGTGCAGCCAAGTTTGCAAACCACCAGACAAGCCAACGATTCCCAAAAGTTGCCCATCAACAACTGCATCACCTGAAAACTTGTTAGAATGTAAATTCCCAAACCTCACCCCAGGCCTATTGGAGCAAAATCTGGTGGGGCAGGGTCCAGAAACCTAGGTTTTAACCAGCTCTCCAGGTGTCTCTGATACATTCTGAAAACCACTGGATTAGAAAGTAAGTAAATTCCCCTCTAGCTCTAAGAGGCTATCAATACTTTGATCTCTGACAGTCTTTTCAAGGACTTTTGATTTTCCTACTTGAAGACTAAAATTATAAGCTCCAAGAGTAGATTTCCTGGGTGGAAATCCCTGCTCCTACAGTTAATTGATGACTTTGATTGTCTGTGTTTCAGGTCCTCATCTATAAAATGAGACTAATAATAGTACCTACTCTCATAAAGTTGCTATGAAAATTAAAAGTATTTCATATCTATAACTGGTTCAGCAGAGTGCCTGAAATGTGGTATTCAGGTCATTACTCAATCATTACCCATCAGTTGAGTACTTCCCTGTCCACTTTATCCAAAATTGCAGCCCATCCCTAATACTCCATTATCTCCTCCTTGGTAATTGTATAACATACCACATATTTGACTTACTGCTTTATTATCTGTCTTCTCCTACTAAGATGTAAGCTCTAAAGATCAATGATTTTTGTCCATTTTACTAAAAGCTGTACCCCCAGTATCTAGAACAGGGTCTGACACATTGGAAATACTGAAAAAAAAAGTTGGTGGGAAAATAAATAAATAAATAAATACTGCTGCTGCTGCTGCTAAGTCGCTTCAGTCATGTCCGACTCTGTGTGACCCCATAGACGGCGGCCCACCAGGCTCCCCCGTCCCTGGGATTCTCCAGGCAAGAACACTGGAGTGGGTTGCCATTTCCTTCTCCAATGCGTGAAAGTGAAAAGTGAAAGTGAAGTCGCTCAGTCGTGTCCGACTCTTAGCCACCCCATGGACTGCATCCTACCAGGCTCCTCCATCCATGGGATTTTCCAGGCAAGAGTACTGGAGTGGCTATCATCAAAATTAATATTATTTTTAGCAATTCAAATTTTTCCTTATTGAAACCTAACAGTTTATACTTCCTGTCTCTTGCCTCCAATTGTCTGTTACCTCAAACTGTGCTTTGTTCTTATTCCATGCTTTATCCAAATTCTGTCCTGTACCTAAAAATGCCCTTCTTTCTAATTCTGCCCATGTTAGGTCTTGTTCAGGTTTCTACCTTTTCATTCAGTATTCCCTGATGACTCCAGCTCTCTAGTTCTCTGAATATCTACAGTGTTTACTGCCATATGGTACAACTTAACACTTAATTTTCTTAATTCAATGTCAGTGGAATAACGTCTAAGAAATTTACATTTTAAAACTGCATCATTTCTCTAACAACCATTTCATGAGAATTAGGGAGGACGGCCCCCTCCCTCAAAAAATGGGAAAGCTAACTATTAGTTAATCATGCATGCATACTAAGTCTATTTAGTTGTGTCTGACTCTTTGTGACCCTATGGACTGTAGCCCACCAGTTTCCTCTGTCCATAGGATCCTCCAGGCAAGAACACTGAATTGGGTTGCCATTTCCTCCTCCAAGGGATCTTCCCAGGGATCATTGACAGGTGAGTTCTTTACCACTAGCACCACCCATACTCTCCTCAAATAACTATAATAATGCTCAACATTTTACAAAGAATCTTTATATTTACCAGCCAGTTTTGACTAGATGATCTCAAAGACTATGTCTCCTTGCTCTTAAGTTTTCCAATTATCTTCAAGGATAGAGAAAACATTTCTTGAGGTAAAAATTAAGAATAAATCATAAAGGTCATGAATTCCCTGGTAGTCCAGTGGTTAGGACGCCATGCTTTCAGTGCCAAATTCCTGGGTTCAATCCCTTTTTGAATAACTAAGATCCCGCAAACCATGCTGTGTGGCCAAAAAAAAAAAAAAAAAACAATCATGAAGGTCATAATAGAAATAGAAAATGATCCAAGAAGTGGGTGAGTTTAGGTACGGACAAATAAGTGGCTCTCTCACTCCCAGTCTTCCCATCAGCTGAAAGAGGCTCACCCTTATTGCCAGTGCAGCCCCCTAGGCAGGTATTACCAATTAATCAGAGTTGGCAGAAAGTGGACATCTATGTGCCATCCCAATCTAGTCGAACAAATCTTAGTTACAAGAGCAAAGGAAGAACTTCCTACATGGCCCAGTGGTTAAGAATTCTCCTGCCAATTCAAGGGACATGGGTTCGATCCCTGGAAAACTGGTCTGAGAAGATCTCGCGTGCGTCCCACATGCCTCAGGGCGATTAAGCCCATGCACCACAACTACTGAGCCCGTACCCTAGAGACTAGGAGTTGCAACTAGCATGTGCAGCAACTACTGAAGCCCGTGCTCCCTAGAGTCTGCGCTCTGCAATGAGAAGTCACCACAATGAGAAGCCTGCACTCTACAACTAGAGAAAGCCTGCACGCAGCAACAGACCCAGAGTAGCCAACAAATAAATGTGTGTGTGTGTGTGTGTGTACCCAGTGGTGTCCAGCTCTTTGTGATTCAGTGGACTGTAGCCTGCCAGGCTCCTCTGTGCGTGGGATTCTCTACGCAAGAATACTGGAGTGGGTTGCCATTTTCTACTCCAGGGGATCTTCCCAACCCAGGGACTGAACCCACGGCTCTTGCATCTCTTGCATTGGCAGGCAGATTCTTTACTAATATCGACACCTACGAGGCCCATGTAAATAAATTAATTAATTTTTGAAAACAAAGGAAACATGCTAAGAAATTTAAAGTGATTTGTCCAGTTACATACGGTGGTAGCAAACCAAGACCAGAACCAACTGACAGACTCCTTTGTGCAGGACTCTCTCCACTCCTCTCCTAATTCATTTCTGAAAATCAGTATTTAAATTTCCATTCTAAAGCAATCAAAACACATGAAGCAAATCTTTGACAGAGACTTTTCATATTCATGCTCATGAATATAATGTTGAAACCGAAAATGACAGTTTCGAGTCAAGTGATAGACAGGGCAGGCTAGTCTGTTATTTTTCAGTTGGGTTTATTTACCTAAGCCTAGAATGTGTCATGACTGCAGAGAGACAAAACTGATTATATTAATCCCACTGTCCTAGAAAAAGAAAAGGAAAATAGTCTTCATTAATAGGAACCAGCTCAACTCCAGTCCGAAATAACTCATACTACTGAATCAAGTTTTTAAAGGTGACCTCCCATAAATGACAAAGCATTAGTTTAAATACAGCTTAATCACTAAATTTAAATGATAGGAAAAGACATATATCTAAAGAAATATGAAAATAGAGATAAGAGAGACAAATAAACATCTATTTAAACATAATGACCATTTCTACATCTTGGAGATTATGCCTGCATTTCAAAATTATAATTTTTCCAGAGTTTCTCACTAAAAGACAGTTTCCAAATATTACAATCACCTTTGTAACTCAGTCGGAATGAAACTCACTTGTTAAATTTTACCTAGCCAGTTGATCATTCTGTCTGGATTAACTCTCATTTTTAAGCATACTATAACTGAAGGCTGCTTTGGGGAGAAAAAATAATCATCTAACACAGTTAGAAATTGCCTCTGGCACTGTCTGCATTACCCAAGGAAACCAGGATAACAACTGGCAAGGTCTGTTACTTCATAGAGTTGATCCCATTTAGCAACTGTGTTACTTGGTTATGGTACCAGCCGTTGGTCCTGTAACCTGTCCTTTCACCCTGAGAAGGTGAACCTAACTCATTTGAGGGTAGGATGAGAAAAGCAGCAAACACACAGAATCTTTTCTCTTTAGTAAGCACTCTGCTACCATGCCAATGCAGGGAGGGAGAGGCAGTGATGCTGAAACAGCCAGAAGAAGTTCAGGATTTGCATGACCCCTGCTCCACAAAAAAGTGCAGTCAGTTTGGGAGTTCTCCTTGGATCTGGATATACACAGGAACAATCTCAGTGGGCCTCAGATAAAAACCTAGCCACAAAATGATGCTTGCTAAGAGAGCCCAAAAAGGCTAAGGTGATTCTTCCCTTAACCCCCTTTATCAGTCAAGACACCAGTGCTCCACGAATTGGTCAAAACAAGAATGAAATCAAGAGATGAAGTCAGTCCCCATCATGGTAGCCCAGGCACAGACTCTTTAGGCAAAAGACCAGCCAAGGCAAATATTGACATCTAAAAATGGACCAGTAGTTCCTGAAAAATGTTTGTGAGACACTGTGAGCGCTCTTCTTCCAACCTCCTCATTCCAAAAATTCAGAGATCACTTTTCCTATACCACAGTGTTGAATCATTTTTCAATCAATCCACTTACTCATCTGGAAAAGGGGACAGGAATCCCATCCCATGTAGCAAATATTAGGTGGCATCCAAGACATCATTCACAATAATGGGAAATGCTTTAAAACACTCCTATTTATAATGAGAGCTTTCCTGGTGGCTCAATGGTAAAGAATCCACCTGCCAATGCAGGAGACATGGGTTCAATTCAGGTTGGGAAAATTCCCTGGAGAAGGAAATGGCAATCCATCCCCTAGAGAAGGAAATGGCAATCTACTCCAGTATTTTTGCCTGGGAAATCCCATAGACAGAGGAGCCTGGCAGGCTACTGTCCATGGAGTCATAAAAGAGTCAGGCATAACTTAGCAACTAAACAACAACAGATTTATAATAAGAACTCAAATTCCTTAAAAACTGCATGCTGCCTAATCCAGCATATTAAGTAGAGAAAAAAATCAAAGAGTTGGAAAAACTTGATTTGGAATCAGTTTTGTCACTTCCCAGCTCTGTGACCATGAGCAAATTACTTATTACCTTTAAGCCCAAATTTCTCTTTTGTAAAATAATCACAATAAAATGTATTTCACAATGTAGTTCTGAGGATTACATAAAAAATACAGAAAAAAGAAAAAAGAATGCCTGACCAATGATAAACATTAAATATTCATTTTCTTCCCCCATTTTTTTCTAGTAAAGAAAATATCTGTTAAAATGCTTTTGAATGTTGCATATGGTTGAAGAAATTAACATGCCAGTGTCTTATCTATGCAACTCTAGTTTATATTGCTAATTTGAAGCAGCTACTATTTATGTATGTGATTATACATAAAATTTGAATGAATTATAACTGGTACCATAATCTGGAACTTTTTCAGAAATATATTGCAGCTTTATTTTAATCCCACTATGGTAAAAAAGAGAGAAGACCTTGAGCAACTCTTTAGTTGAATAGTGGCATATTTTATGGCCCTTTTTCCATTAAGTCCTTTTTTTGTGTGTTAGATATCATGCATCTTTCAAAATAATTCTGTTCATCTGTCTTTCCAAAGCCTGTTTATGGCCTTTAATTTGAGACAGTATTAGGAGCAAATATGTACAGTCCTGCAAAAAAAAAAAAAAAAACAGAGAGAGAGGAAGAAAGGCCTGTTTGATGCAAATAAGACTATGGAGAAGTCTTATGGCCAAGAACAACAGCAGGCTTGTCCATCTGTCCATCACCAAACTGAGTTGTGCCCACTAGTTATCAACAGGAGGTGGCCATGTGGGCATCACACTAAAATAGAAATTCTGTCATCAGGAAGATAAGGGAGAAAGGAAGAAAAGGATTAACTGCTTCAGAATCAATTTCTGGGTTAGAAGGATTTATACAAAGAATGCTGTTTGTTTCTTACTCATGGACTATAAAGCTTTTATTCATTCATTACACATTTTCTTGGTGCTTTTTAAAAGCTAGGCAATATGCTAGCCACTATGGATACAAAAAATAATTTCCTTTCTTTTTTTTAGTAATTCTGTTGCAGGATAGAGAAGTAAACAATTATAATACAGTAAGATGACAGCTAATGTATATACACGGGCCATAAGAACCCAAAGAAAGAAGTCATTATGTACACCAAAATATGGCAGCTTTACAAATTTGTGAATCATCTTAGCACATGCGTGTGTCATTCAGTCTTGCACAACTGTTTGGAACCCCATGGACTGTAGCCCACCAGGCTCCTCTGTCAATGGATTTTCCAGGCAAGAATACTGGAGCAGGTTGCCATTTTCTACTCCAGGGGATTTTCCCAACTGGGGATAGAACCCATGTCTCCTGCATCTCCTGCATTGGCAGATGGATTCTTTCCACTGAGCCACCTGGGAAGTCCCATCTTTGCACAGTGGCTATACTAACCTTCTTTGTAATATTTCAGTGTCGTTATACATGCTACTGGAGTGAGAATAACCACAGAAGTAAAACAGAAAATCGAAGAATGAACAGATGGGTTTTGATCAACTTTGCTTATCTTAGGATATAAGGGAACTATTACTGCCCTTACCTTCATTTCTTAAAGCCTTTTCCTTTTAAAGTATGGGTGCATGATTAATTTTTATATAATTCTTAATCTTATTAACTCCATCTAAACATGTCCATTTCTATTTTCTATAATATCAGTATGTTTGAAAGTATGACCATTGGACAATATAGATATGGATATAGGTATAGATATATAGATACATACATATAGATACAGATATAGATATAGAAATAAATGTATAAATAGTTTCTTGGCTTCTGGACATACTAGTAAATTACACATTTCTTAAATTTTACAATGACACATTTTCAAGCAATTGCCTAACAGAAAAGTGAATAAAGGCATAGCCTTTATTGGCATTTAGCAAAATTAAAATGTTAATACAAATAAATCCTCAGTGGCTTTAAAACATACTGTAAAGATTCCTTTTCAATTGCAGAAATGAATCAGGAGTGACTTGAGGCACTCCCATTTAAGCTAAAGTATAAAGTCTGGATAAACTGTCAGCTTGAAAATCCCATTTAAATGTCTACTGGCTTTGTTGCTCTTACATGCACTTGGAAACAAAATTTACAACAGTCTCAGACTGAATTTATTATTCATCTCTGAGGCAATTTTGGGTGCTATATCATTTCCCCAAGTCTCATCTTGGTTATCTCTCTAGCACCGGCATTCCTCTTTATTGCCCCTGAAGACATACATTGCCCTGGAGCCGCACGAGTAAAAATGATGGTGTTCCCCTACCTGACCCTCCCCACGGGTACAAGAGCCCGAGGCACATCCTAAAATGTAGTGCTAGGCATGGGCTGCCATCTATGGGGTCGCACAGAGTCGGACACAACTGAAACGACTTAGCAGCAGCAGCAGCAGCAAGCATTACCTTGCCTCAGGTACTAGCACCAGGCCTAACCAGAGTCTAGGTCAGCCTTGAAGAACACACTCCAAAGAGAAAGAGTCACCACTCTCCCTGCCACTGTCCTGTTATCCTGCCTTGGTGGCTGCCGACACTGAAACGCCTTCTGCCCTGGCTAACTCAAGAGCTCACAGTAACACTACCATTATTATGCATGAAACTGACAAGACATCAAAGTCCTAAACTTTATTTCTAATCTCTACTTCAGTCACATAATTAACCTTTTCCACATACCAAATTTTGAACCATAAAAAAGGCTGAAGAATTGATGTTTTTTGAACTGTGGTGATGGAGAAGACTCTTGAGAGTCCCTTGGACTGCAAGGAGATAAAACCAGACAATCCTAAAGGAAATCAACCCTGAACATTCATTGGAAGGACAGATGCTCTAATACTTTGGCCACCTGATGCAAAGAACTGACTCATTGGAAAAGGCCCTGATGCTTGGAAAGATTGAAGGAAGGAGGAGAAGGGGACAACAGAGGATGAGATGATAGGATGGCATCACCAACTCGATAGACATGAGTTTGAACAAATTCTGGGAGATAGTGGAGAAGGCAATGGCAACCCGCTCTAGTACTCTTGCTTGGAAAATCCCACAGATGGAGGAGCCTGGCAGGCTGCAGTCCATGGGGTCACTAAGAGTTGGACACGACTGGGAGACTTCACTTTCACTTTTCACTTTCATGCATTGGAGAAGGAAATGGCAACCCACTCCAGTGTTCTTGCCTGGAGAATCCAAGAGACGGTGGGGCCTGGTGGGCTGCCATCTATGGGGTCGCACAGAGTCAGACACGACTGAAGTGACTTAGTAGCAGCAGCAGTGAAGGACAGGGAAGCTTGGCGTGCTGCAGTCCATAGGATTGCGAAGAGTCAGACACAACTTAGCAACTGAACAACAACAACATTCCAAAATTTAGGTTGTAACTTCTACATAATGAAAACCACAATGCCCATATATAGATATTTGCTTATTGCTTTTCTTCTCTCCATCTATAAGTCTATATATGTAATTCCCAATCACTGTTCTCAAAGTGATTCTCATATTATGACACCTAGCATAACTTCACAGGTAATTTTATGTTTACTGAATATTTTCTATTGATAGTGGTGTCACTGGGGATGCTGTAACTTCTGTGTTCTACTCTAACAAGCATGCAAATGTTGTCCTATGGATGGGAAGTTTTTACCAAGATCTATACTCTTTTCTATGATTTTTCTGATCACATTTTTTAATCTATTACACATGTAAATCCTGCAAAAAAAATTGATTAGAGTTGAGTAATGACTCATACCCAAGGAGTCTAACATAAATGGCAAAGAGAATGTCATTCATTAATTTGTCAAAGGCCTGCAAGTTACCTGACCCTAAATGAAGGCCAACAGAAACATCAATTAGAAGAAGTTTTAAAAAGCAGATATTACTGTGAAAAAAATGTTTTTTTTCTGATGGTGAAAGTTGTGATGCCTCTTCTAGTTTATGTAATTGCTAATATTCAGGAAGGGTGGTAAATACCAAATGAGCAACAAGGAAAAGAACTGGGTACCTGGACTTCCCTGTGATTCAGATGGTAAAGAATCTGCCTGCAGTGTGGGAGACTGGGGTTCGATCCCTGGGTCAGGATCTCCTGGACAAGGGAACAGGTAGCCACTCCAGTATCCTAGCCTGGAGAATTCCATGCGCAGAGGAGCTTGGCGGGTTATATTCCATGGGATCGCAGAGTCAGACACGGCTGGGCAACTGACACGTTCACTGTCACCACTCATCCTACAAGTACATCATGGTTCCAAAACTCTAGGAGGATGCCAGTTGTGTGATTTTGAGGAACTGCTTTCCCTCAAACATTGTTAGACACGGTAGCAATGTCCTGCTGTTTACATGCCAGTATAAACCACAATATAGCTAAGGTATCATAAAACCCTAGTAATGCTATTTCAAATACACTTACACATTTGTAACCTACTTCTGAATTTCAATTTGTGAATAAAATACAAACTACTGTTTATTTACATATACACACTGATTCTCAGACACTGTGTCCATTTGATCCTTACCTTGGTCTAGGAGGTGACTGTTATTCTCTTTGACAAAGGAACAAATAAGCCTAAACAATGAAGTAAACTGCACCAGCATAAGAATGTTAATAATACTGTATATCTGCATAAAAGAAAATGTTCTTTAAATCTGTCATCTCCTACTTGAGGAACAATTGTAGTCCACACTCAGAGGGTAGAGGGTCCCCTAGGACATATTCATGGAGCAGGGGTCCGTGTCAGTGACGCCCACATACTACAATGTGCCTGCAGCCTTCAGGAGCCTAAGCAGATTTAGACACATTCTTGGGCCCATTTTTAGGTCTTGTTAGACCTTTAGATCCTATTTTTAATAACCCTTGTAATCTTTTTAAAATACTCAGCCAAAGATCAAAGCGGCAGCTTAGCTTTAAGCTACAAACTCTATATTTTTCATTTTAATTTATACTTATACAACATTTTTTTCATAGCAATAAATAGATTTTCTTTCATGAGGGAACAAAATCTGCCCTTAAGGAAAACAGTAATCATTTTCAGCAAACATTTACTAAGTAACTACCTTTTTGAATGTTAAAGGCTAACCCTGAAGAAGGTAAAAAGATAGATAAGACCTGATCTTTCAATGCCAAGGGCTTAAAACCTAATTATGAAGACAGAAATAGTAGAACTCAGGGTCAAAATGTAAAGTGCTTCTTAGTCCCTCTAGAAGGAACAACTTCTGATATCAGGTTGCTTTAAAGAGCTCTGGCTTCCCAGTGAGAAAGGGGGCTGAGAAGAATAATCCTTCAAGAAAATGTCAAGGATTCTGATTCTAGCAATAACTCTTGAGGTGGAGAGAGTGAAGCAGGAGAAAGGGGGCAGTTTCAGAAGTGACTTAAGTTTGCCTGAGGATGTGCTCTTTACAAACCACAGAGCCCATATGCACCATGACTTCCTCAGAATCACAGCTATGGGGAGCCCCCAGGCACAGAAGGAGGATGGCCTGCATCTCAGAGGTCTTGAGAGGAAACCACTGAGAACCACAATGCTGCAGTGTTTCAGGCGCAGCTCCTAGTGACACCATACTATGTTTTCATTTTTCTATTTGTCCTTATTTAATATAGAACAATAATATTTTACACAGACATCTACATCAAGAAGGACTTAATTTGACTAGGTGGTTACCTTTGTCAGTCATTAAGAGGCTGTTGTTTCAGAAGACCTGAACCAGTGCAAAGTTGAGTTGCTTAGAACAGAGTCTGTGATAAAAACAAGTATAAAGATGGTTACCTACAGCAAATGATTTTGACTTATTAAAAACCAACCTTAAGGGAATACTCCCATAACCTACTATGATTTACGATTCCTAGAAATCTATGGCACCCCACTCCAGTACTCCTGCCTAGAAAATCCTATGGATGGAGGAGCCTGGTAGGCTGCAGTCCATGGGGTCGCTAGGAGTCAGACACACTGCGCAACTTCACTTTCACTTTTCACTTTCATGCATTGGAGAAGGAAATGGCAACCCACTCCAGTGTTCTTGCCTGGAGAATCCCAGGGACGGTGGGGCCTGGTGGGCTGCCATCTATGGGGTCGCACAGAGTCGGACACAACTGAAGCGACTTAGCAGCAGTAGCAGCAGCAGAAATCTAGAGAATTAGCCTAATTCTCTTCTAACATAAAATACTGCGGGTATCTACTCTCTTTTGAGAAGACTTCATTATCTCCTTTACCACTAAAATAAAATTATCAGTGCCACAGTCTCCTAAATCTATCTCCATCCTTATTTTTATTATCTACTCTCATAGTTCACATCCACCTGTTAAGTGCATCTCTAAGCAGTTGATACCTCTGTATTATCTTCCACCTATACGCACCCTTTTTCAGCAGATTTCTGCTTTTATGCTTAGCTGTCACACTGATCAACAAATTGCTTGTGGTAGATGGCATTTTTCTTTCGAGTTTAGCTTTTGTGTTGTTCTAATTTTAGGGAAAGGAGTGTGTGTGTGTTTGTGTGTGTGTGTGTGTGAGAGAGAGAGAGAGATGACGATGATGATGATATAGCATATAACTGGTAAAAATGTTAGAGAAAAGCATTTTTTAATGAAAGGGAAAAAACCCATTTCACCATGTAGAGATTACTACAAAGATTTTGTTGTTTTTCCTATCAGTCCTTTTTCTCTGTATGTTTTCTAACTTTTTATTTTGAAATAATTTTAGACTTACAAAAGAGCTGCAAAATAGTAGTGAGAGTTCCTGTATGCTCTTTCACCCAGTTTTCCTACTGATAAGTAAACTATGGTAATAGAAGATGTTATCAAAATCCTCTATGTATATTTTGACTAGGTGAAATCATACTTTTTGTTCACTGCTTCTTACATTTAGTATGATAGCACAGGCATTTCTATTATTTAAAATTTCTCAAAAACAACATTTTAATGACCAGGAAATGTCATTAACGTGTGTTAATCAACACACATTAACACTGTTGGATAGACAGATTGCTTATAATTTTTTTCTATTATTAAAAATTCTCATCAACACAGGTTATACATTTTAAAAACATCTACAAATTTTATAGGTCAAAAAATGGTCTCTCATTATAAATTACTTTTTAAATTACCAGGAAGGTGAACATTCTAAATGCTTACTAGTCATTTTTATTTCATCTTTTATAATTATTCATCTGGTTGTTTGCCCATGTACTCAGGGTGTCTGAATGCATTACTTACAAATTTGTGTAAAGCTTGCATATGAAGAATACTCAGCTTTCAACTCAAAGACTGCAAATATCTTTTACCATTTGCCTATTGCAGTTTATTTGATTTGTTTTCATTTTGATAATCCAAAACACTTTGCCAATTGAAAACAAAATATCTTCTTCTAGTAGCAATTTGTAATGGAAAGGCATTTTCATTCTCAAACTCTGATCCCCCAGCCACTAAGCAGCTGAAGATGCGCTTGTTGGGAATAATGGGAATTTCTTTCCTTAAAAAAGAGCCCATATATTATTCAAATTTGACAAAAGCTGCAAAAGGTTTTGCAGAAGGAATCCCAAGTTATTTTTAAACAAAAGGAATCCAAATTTTTTTTTTTTAATGCTATCTAATACAAAATAAGAACCGTTTCTGAAAGGTTTACTTTATATTGTATGTTCTCTGGCTTTAATTATTTTGTACTATTTTAGTGTCATCAATATTCATAACTATATAATTAAACTCAAAGCTAATGCTTTATTATTACAAATTGAAAATCAGAAAGCTATATACACAACACCAACAAACTACTTGAGTCCCCAAAACAACCCAACCTTTCTTGTATCTCCTGCCTCTGTCCTTACTGCTCCCATTGCCAGGAATCTCTCTGCTCCATCCGTCCCACCCCCTCCACCAGATGGAAAACTCCTGGGCCTTGTTGTCATTTCCCTCCACCACACCAACCCCTCCTCCCGATACCATCATAATTATTGCATCTGTTCATCAATGTTTACTTTTACTGTCTAATATTAAATTTGTTTTTTATAGCTGTCCCCCCTTCCCAAGTGTCAGTGACCTGAGAACAAGAGAGTTAGTCATCACAGGAGCCCCAGCGTCTAGCAAAGGTTTTGAAATATAATAGGAGCCCTACTGATATCTACGAAATGAACTGAATTATCCACATAAGGTGACAATCTTCAGAAATAGTTATAAGAAGCTCAACCTTGTTTTCCAAATTCTACTAATAAATAATATTGCAAGTTCATCTACCAACTCTGCCATCAGCTCTGCCTCACAGAGTCTACAGTTTCACTTTGGCACTGTCCAGTGCTTTCTATTCACTGATAGTAACTCAGGAAGGAAAGAACACCTTTTCTCAGGCAGATTATTATTAATCGCTCTTTTTATTTCTTTAACTTTTTATTTTGAAATAATTTCAAACTTACACAAGAGTTGGAAGAAGAAAACAAATAACTGTTGTATACCCTTCAATCAAATTCACCATTACCACTTTGCCATATATCTCTTTCTATCCACACACACAAACACATGCACATCCACAAGATGTTTTTCCTGAACCATTTGAGAATTATTTGCAGAATCATGCCTTTTTATCCCTAAGTACTTCATTCTTCTTTCCTAAGAACAAGGACATTCTCTACATGACCACAGATAAATAAATTAGCTACTGGGTTTGTCTGATGTTTCCACATGATTAGATTCAAGTTAAGCATTTTTGGCAAGAATACTATTGAAATGGTGTTGTGACTTTCTCAGTGTATCATGTCAGGAATCAAACTCAGTTTATTCCATCATTATGATGTTAACTTGGATCACTCAATAAAGTAGTGTCAAGTTTCTCCACTGTCAAGTTACCCTTTCTTGCTTTGTAATTAGTAGGTAATCTCTAAGGAGATACTCTGATGACACATAAATATCCCATTCCTCTTCAAGCTTAATACTCATGGATTATTCTTCTGAATCCATTGTTACAATAATGTTTGCAAAATGGCGATTTTCTGCTTCCATTCTTCCTTCTACATTTGCTTATGTAGCCATTCTTTTCCTTAAATATCTTTTCCTTGAGTTGTGTTTTTATTCCTTACAAGTATGTCTAAATTCAAGACTTGTTTCAAAAATTATTTTTAGATTTTTAAATGTTATCACATTTTTCTTTAACTTTTCATTTTCAAAGCTACACGTTAAGAAGCCCAGAGCTGACATTTCATATTGCTGCACTTAACTATTTTTGTACTTCATAAAATTTGTTTAAGACTTCCAACTCTTTCTTCAAACTTCTAATTGTAATCCAAGACTAGATCTGTCTCATTACAGTGCTACCTAATCAGTCATGGAAAATGTCTAATTCCTGTCTAAGAATCTTGTTAACATATCTCTGGTTTGTACAGACTCATTTTTATCACATTTCATTGCACAGTGAAGAATAAGAAAGATTTAGTCTAATCCTGCAATTGAGGTACCAATAAACTTCTATTCTACTAGCTTAAGTTTGTGTTCAGACAAAAATCAAAATGAAATCCTCAGAGAATAGACTCACCTAATAACTTTAGTGGGGGGAAAAAAAAAAAAACTTTGGGAGCTTCTCTGGTGTCTCAGTAGTAAAGATTTCACCTGCCAGTGCAGGAGACACAGGTTCGATCCCTGATCTGGGAAGATCCCATGTGTTGTGGAGCAACTAACCCATACACCACAATTATTGAGCCTGTTCTCCAGAGCCTGGGAGCCACAACCAGAGCCCACGTGTCTCAACTCCTGAAGTTCGCATGCCCTAGAGCTTGTGCTCTGCAACAAGTGAAGTCACATTAGTGAGAAGCCTGCGCACAGAATAGCTGCCCTTTGCCACAACTAGAGTAAAGCCTACTCAACGATGAAGATCAAATAAAGAAAATCTTAATACTCTGGATGTTAACTTTCTAAAGTTAGATGATTTTGTAAACCTATGCATTTACCTTTAAGTAACTACCATATTAAAAAACAATTTAGGAAATCTTGCTACTAAGTATTACTCAAATTCTTTTTTTCTGAAGTTATATCTCTAGCCTTAAGATTAAGGGCTATGTGTTCCGAAATATGCTGTTTTTTCAAGTCAAGCAGTGCCACTTTGAAAGGACCCACAAATACATATAACTTCAGAGCCAACATCAATTGTGTACAGTGAAAAAATCATTTGAAACTTGGAAACTATGGCATGGAGGATCATAGATTTTCAGATCTCGGTGGTCATATCCAGAAGGCAAGGGGACATGAGGTTATTTGGCCACAATCTATTCATATCAAGTAGATAAAGATGATGTATTAATTAAAAATGCTGAAGAGAGATTGATGATTTGAAGAGCATAGTCCCAGGCTGGTTTCAAGACCCAATTCTGATTTTAGACAGTTGATATTTAAAGAAATTTAGTCAGTTTGTTTAGAACTGACATCAAATTAACCATGCTCTTTTTTCCTGAACTCTGACTTTACATGCAGAGATTTTCCTCTGACTCCTTAACTAGATTCCCAACTTAGTTCATATTCCACCTTGAACCAATGACTGACCTGCTCTGTTGAACACTCACCTGCTGAGATTTTCAAATGTTAGCATAACTGAAGATCCTGTACCACCTAGCTCTTTTTTGTCAGTGTACCTCTGTTAGGGCTTCCCAGTTGGCACTAATAGTAAAGAACCTGCGTGTCAATGCAGCAGACATAAGAGACATGGGTTCGATCCCAGGGTCAGGAATATCCCCTGGACGAGGGCAGAGCAACCCATTCCAGTATTCTTGCCTAGAGAATCCCATGGACAGAGATGTCTGGCAGGCTACAGTCCATGGGGTTGCATAGAGGCGACTTAGCATGCATGCATACCTCTGTCACTAAACACTGAATTACTCTATCTTACATCCAACATCTGTGATCTTTCTCATTTATTCAAACATTTATGAAGTGCCTCTTCTATGTCAAGTAGTACACTAAGCACAGTGTAAATATTAATGATGAAAACAGGTACACTTTATTTCCTGACCTTAAGGAACTTTACATTCTTGTGAGGGTGACAGAGTAAAAAGAACGTTGTAATCGTAAGGTGGGAAACTATTAGAAGGAAATAGGGAATAATAGAGTTAGGGGAAAACCTCTCAGGGAAGGCAACATTAAGGATGGAGATTTGAAAGATGAAATAAACTAGCCATGTGAAGTACTGCAAAGAGCATTTCAGGTGTGAAATGCATAAAACAGTAGGTGTGAATATTCTAAACAGGCTTGAGAAGCTGAAAGAAATGGAGGCAAGCGCGGCTGCCACATATTAAGGGAAGAGGAAAGATGCTTAAATGAGAAAGAAGAGGCAGAGCAGGAAGACCCTAGTGGGCCAAAAGAAAACATCTTGGGACTTCCCTCGTGGTCCAGTGGTTAAGAATTTGCCTACCAATGCAGGGTACATGGGTTCCATTCCCAGTCCAGGAAGATTCCAGGTGCTGCAGAGGAATTGAACCCATGCTCCACAAAAGAGAAGCCGCTGAAGCAAGAAGCCTGTACACGGCAACTAGAGAGTAGCCCCCCACTTACCACAACTAGAGAAAGTCCACGCACAGCAACAAAGACCCAGCACAGTCAAAAATAAATTAAAAAATTAAAATTAGAAAAATAAGCCACTTGGACTATGATATGATTGCAATAAGCTACTGAAGGATTTTAAATAAGGATAACTACATGATTTTCATTTTTAAAAGATTAGTGAGTTGAAACAGGTGTTAAAACATGTTCACAGAAGTATTATTCATAATAGCCAAAAAGTGGAAACAATCCAAATGTCCATCAACTGATGAATAAACAAAATGTGATATATTCATACAATAAAATATTGCTCAGCCATAAATGGGAATTAAGGACTGATACATGTTCCATCGAGGATGACCCTTGAAAACATTTCTCACGAAAGAAGCCACACACAAAAGCCACAAAATTTTTTTTTAAAAAAAGGCCACAAATATGATTCCATTTACATGAAGTGTCCAGAATAGACAAATTCATGAAGACAGAAAGCAGATCACTGGTGTTCAGGGGAAGAAGAGTGGAAAGTGTTTAACAGATCAGGGTTTCTTTTTGAAAGTGTTCTAGAATTAGCTAGTAGTGATGGCTGCAAAACATTGTGAATATATGAAAAGCCACTCAATTGTATACTTCCTAAATGGTTAAAATGACTGACTTCATGTTACATAAATTTTACCTATCTAAAGAAAAATACCACTCTTTGGACAATGCTTGGTTTGTGGGGTGGGGGGAGCCTAGCAACTGCAGGAGGTGGTCTGTAACTGGATTAGGGTGGCGACTGGAGAGGTGAAGGAAAGGGAAAAGATCCACTATGTATTTTGGAGGTAAAATTTACTGTATTTTCTGATGTGAGGAACTGAGAGTGGAGGGAGTGAAGAAGAGAAGGAAGGAAGGATAGAAGTAGGGAGAGAGAGAGAAGAACAGGAGGAGGGAGGGAGGGAGAGGTGGAGGGAGGGACCTAGTACCCAGAGGTTTCAGACCTGGAAGAAGAATGTGTTTTAAGAAGAAATGAAGATGTCAGCTTTGGACACCCTAACCTTGAGATGCCCCCAATCCACTGGTTTGGACTACCCACTTTCCAATGAATTATTTTTTAACATTTCTAAACTTCAGTTTCCTCATCTATATAAAACAAGAATATTAAGGGTTCATTGGAGATGGTTGTCATGAGAGTTAAGTTAGGTAACTGATATAAAGTTCTTAGCACAATTTCTAATACATAATAAATCTTGAATCACTATCTGAGATTATCACTGTCATAATCTCTGTCCTGATTTTTATAATTAATCCATAAACTGCCTCTCTGTTCCTTCTTCTAGCACCTGCAGATGCGTGGCCCAAACTAGAGGACTTTGGGGAACAAAGTTTAAGGCTCTCCCTATCTATTTTCTCTTACTGTGCCTGAGTATACAACTGGCTGTGATTGTAGACAATATTGACTGAGGAATATGGTTGGGTAAAAATAATATTCAGATTCCTCAGCCAGGCAAGTATATTCCAGTGGCAGAGAAGGAACACTGAGCTCCAGTAACTGCATGACACTCTCCTTATTAAGAGCATCCAACTCACTTTCTTCTAATTTTTACTTCCTTGGCATCCTCCTGTCTTTAATTTCCCAAGTGTTCTTTTCCTCAGGGAATAAAAGGTTCTGACAAGCTGACATGAATATCTAGTCTACTTGGCAGTTAATTTCCTCATAGAGACTTGTAAATTGATGTCCTGATTTATAGTCAGACTCATAAGTTTGGTGAGAAGGGACCAATCTGCGTGGGCCTGTTAACCTCTGGATGACCACATAATAGCACACTTACTGAACATGAGTGTGTGTGTCAGACTCTGGACAATGATGATCACTAAGGAAGGATACACCCTCTGACACCAAGCTGAAACAGCTAATCATACTTAATGATACAATGTTTCACAGTGTAGTTGTGAATATTAAATGAGTTAATAGATATTAAAGTACCTAACACATTTCAGATTCTCAATAAACTTTATTTTTCAACTCTTTAAGCCATATGCAACACAATGGGGAAAAGACTCATTTGAAAATTTTTTAGATGAACTAAAATGACCCTAAATTTTTCCCCCCACTCCATCCTATATATTTTAGTCCCTCAGTCATGTCTGGCTCTGCGCAACCCCAAGGACTGTAGCCCACTAGGCTCCTCTGTTTATGGGATTTCCCAGGCAAGAATAGTGGAGTAGGTTGCCATTCCCTTCTCCAGGAGATCTTACTGACCCAGGTATTGAACCCAGATCTCCTGCATTGCAGGTGGATTCTTTACCATCTGAGATACCAGGGAAGCCCTAACCCTTTCCTCTTAAAAAGAGTACTGGTTTTTTTTTTTTTAGTGGCTTCTCATTTGTGCAACGATCCTTTTGCCACTGGCTGTCTTCATAGATATCATTCAGTGTTGCTTAGAAGATTCATGCAAATCAAAATTATACCTAAAAATAACCTTATATATTCTGAGGAATAATTTACAAGCTCTGTAACCTTGGACAAGTCACAACCTTTCTCCATGTCTGTGTCTCATAGACAGTAACTATGCCTTACCAGCTCTTCTTATAACATCTCTTGGTGTTCCTTCCATTTCTGAAATATATTTAACTATATTTACCACTGAATCCTCAGCACTCAGTACAAAGTATGTATTACTGACATGTATGCTGAATGATTGAATAGCTGTATTTTAAGGCTATATTTTCCTAACAACTTTCATAAATAAATCCAATGTTAACAATAAAGGAAATGAAACTCAGTCACTAACTTGCTATCCATAAAACTTTGAAGTTCTTATTTAAAGAAACATAATTTTAAAAATTCATTGATTGATGGTAAAGAACAGATTCTCATGGAAGCTTTTTAAATGCCAATCTTAACACCATTATAATGGGTGGGTAAGTGAGTAGGTGAATTGATGAACCAACTGATAAAATACCTTATTCATATAAAACTGCTGCTGCTGCTGCTGTCACTTCAGTCATATCCAACTCTGTGCGACTCCATAGACGGCAGCCCACCAGGCTCCCCTGTCCCTGGGATTCTCCAGGCAAGAACACTGAAGTGAGTTGCCATTTCCCTCTCCAATGCATGAAAGTGAAAAGTGAAAGCGAAGTCACTCAGTCATGTCCGACTCTTAACGACCTCATGGACAGCAGCCTACCAGATTCCTCCGTCCATGGGATTTTCCAGGCAAGAGTACTGGAGTGGGGTGCCATTGCCTTCTCTGTCATATAAAACTATATCCTGCTAAATTATTTAAGAGCATAAATTTCCAGGTCAGTTTTTTTTTTTTCACTTCTCCCCACCTCTGAATGCTCAGAAAATCTTGTTCACAATAACTAATTCAAGAAATCTATCCCTCTGGATTTTTTGTCATGCTTAAGAAATGATGACACCCTTCAATACTGACTATCAACACAGTATATAAGAAGAGGCTCCATTTGTGGCTCTTTGATTCTGTAGTGGTATCTTTACTTTCTAGATGTTAGCTTTACTTTACTATCTCACTCTTCCCACACTGATAAGAATAAAGTAATTATAAATAACTTTCCCATCCCTTTCACTTTTATTAATAAACAATTTCAAGCATGTAGAGGATCTTTAAAAATTCTATTTCAACTTATTACTGATGACATAATACATAAGTCTGAAAATCCACCTGAAAATTAATATATAAAGTCAAGAATAGAAAAACTTGAGCTTGCAGAAAACATTTTATTGCCTTTCCTAATAAACCTTATGTTTCCAGAAAAAGTATTAGAACTGTATTTGTTTTGTTCTTATATCCATAATCACTATAGACTAAATAAAATTATTTATATTGTCTAGACTTTAGCTTCCCTCAATTAAATGTAGTTCAATGGAATAAATATTATTGACTACCTGCTGGGAGCCAGACCCTATACCAGGTTCTTAGGAATCAAAGATTAATAAGACATTTTCTAATTCTCATGAAGTTCACAGCTTAATTAGTATATTGGTTTTTGTTTTACAAAACCTCAGCCTCATTCTCATTCCAATCAGAATTGCTCTACTTTTACCAGCTGCATATTTTAGGGCTTAATAAAGTACTGCCTTAAGATGTCTGGAAAAAAAAAATCACTGATCTGGAGGAAGTTATGGGCATTGTACTTGTTGTACAGGTAATAATTGTATTTTCTCAGCCTGGGTTCCTCAGAATACAGAACCTAAGACAAAGAAGTATGTTTCAGGGAACAAAATCTTGGGAAGAAGGAACAAAGAGGGGAAGGAAGGAGAGTCAGAAAAAGATTTATTATTGAATTGACTGGACACAGAAACAGAAGGTTGGATACTGAGTCTTATAGGAATACTAATAACCTCTCAGGAAAAGAAAGCACAAAGCATTTACCTGTCACGCGAGTGTATGTTCCTCGATTCTTTGTCTCATCACAACAAAGATTTGTCTCTTGAGGGGGAAATGTTAGGTAGGTAGAATAGGAAAAAGGAGTCCAAAATGGTGGTGGCTAAAAGACAAGGAAGGTCAAAGGAAGGTCCGAGGATCAGAGTGAAGACTTCAGAGAGAACAAACAGCACTCCTGGCTAAGCCCAATTTGCATAGGACAGGCCCAGGTGGAGGAAAAAACATATAAAAGGAGGAGCCAAAGCGCTTTCTCAGGGACTCTCCCGCATGCGTGCGCTCTTTTCTTTCTCTGTCTCTCTCTCTCTCCTGCTATCTTCTAAATAAAATAGAGCTGTAACACTGATTTGCCTAAGAGCTGTAGCACAGTTTGTCCAAGACCCGAGAGCTGTGACACGCCGAGGGCTTTAATGTCCATTGCTCCAAATCTTTGTTGTGACGAGACAAAGAACTGAGGAACATACACTCGTGTGACAATTTCCTTTAGGATGGACCGGTTGGATCTCCTTGCTGTCCAAGGGACTCTCAAAAGTCTTCTCCAACACCACAGTTCAAAAGCATCAATTCTTCAGCACTCAGCTTTCTTTATAGTCCAACTCTCACATCCATACATGACTACTGGAAAAACCATAGCTTTGACTAGAGGGACCTTTGTTGGCAAAGTAATGTCTCTACTTTTTAATATGCTGTCTAGGTTGGTCATAGAGCAACTCAAGGAGCAAGTGCCTTTTAATTTCTAGGAGGTAATTTAGTACCAGAAAAAAAAGGTGGGGGGGGCATTTGAGTGATTTTTTTTTTTTTTTCACTAACATACTTGCTTTATTTTTTATTCTCTTTTTAAATTGAAAATGTGGTATGTTAAAATGATTTTTTAAAAGATGAACACTGAAAACTTGATCTCCTTCCCACCCTAGGTGTCCAGTCACCTTCCACAAAGATGGTCCCTTAATAGTATTTTATGGATCTTTCCAGAAATGCCATTTACTCTTTTAAGAAAAAATTTAAAAATGAGGGCATAACAAACTCAAGTTGTCCTGAATTTGTGAGGTCTTTCCAATATAAAGATGTAGTTTTTCTTTTGCTGTCAAAAAAGATCTAGTGATAGTCTGACACTGTAAATGTCCCTTTTCCCAATTACGTTTCACCACATGGTTTTGAGCGTGCATTGATAATCCTGGTATGAATCATTTGAGTGATTTTAAATGGAAAAGTGAATTTAGGAAAGGGTGTAAATGGAATAATTCTGATTAACATTATTATATTTGTGAAATGAGAAATGTGATGTATGTAAAGAATTTAGGAAACACAAAAAGGTAGAATATTACTTTTATTAACACACAGACTATGCTATGTTAGGATATATATATTGTCAGCCCTAGACAATCACTAAAAATAATAAAAGGTAGAGCTAAGATATCAATAGACGAAAAGACCCTGATGCTGGGAAAGACTGAGGCAAGAGAAGGGGACAACAGAGGATGAGATGGTTGAATGGCATCACCAAGTCAATGGACATGAGTTTGAGCAAGCTCCAGGAGATGGTGAGGGACAGGGAAGCCTGGAATGCTGCAGTCCATGGAGTCATAAAGAGTCGGACACAACTGAGTGACTGAACAACAAATTTTTGAATATGGTGCTAAAGTATGTTCTAATTTCATTATTTTATAGGTAGCTATCCAGTTTTCCCAGCACCACTTATTGAAAGTACTGTCTTCTCCCCATGGTGTATTCTTGCCTCTGGGGTCATAGATTAATTGACCATAAGTGTGGGTTTATACCTGAGCTCTCTATGTTGTTCCATTGATCTATCAGTCTGTTTTTATGCCAGTACCGTATTGTTTTAATTACTATAGCTTTGTAGTATAAAACTCCTAGAGGAAAAAATAAGCAGAACATTCTTTGACATAAATCACAGCAATATTTTTGGATCCATCTCCTAAAGGAAATAAAAGCAAATAATAAATGGGACCTAGATAAACAAAAGCTTTTGCACAGCAAAGGAAACCACCAAAACAAAAAGACAACCTACTAAATGGGAGAAAATATTTGTAAATGATATGACTGATAGGGATTAATATTCAATATATATAAATGGTTCATACAATGCAACATTTAAAAAAAATTTTTTAATGGGGAGGGAATTCCCTGGCAGTATAGTGGTTAGGACTCAGCACTTTCATTACCAGGGTCTGGGTTCAGTCCCTGGTCAGGGAACTAAGATCCTGCAAGCCATGCCACAGAGCAAAAAATTAAAAAGGAGGTAGAAGAACTGAATAAATATTTTTCCAAAGAGGAAAGCTGATGGCGAACAGACACATGAAAAGATGCTCAGCATCACTAATCATCAGGGAAATGCAAATGAAAATCACAGTGAGCTATCACCTCACACCTGTCTGAATGGCTATCATCAAAAAGAACACAAATAACACATATTGGTAAGGATGTATAGAAAAGGGAACTTCCACATACTAATGATGGAAATGTAAATTGGTGCAGTCACTGTGGAAAACAGTATGGAGGGTCTCAAAAATTCAAAATAGAACTACCGTATGATCTACCAATTCCACTCCTGGGTATATGTTTGAAAAAAAACAAAAACAATAATTTGAAATGATACATGCCTCCCCATGTTCATAGCAACATTATTTATTTGATAGACACTTAGGAAGCAACCTAAGTGTCCATCAAAAGATGAATGGATAAAGAAGCTTATATATATATATTTCACATTAATATACATATATACATAGATATATCACACACATATATACATACACACACACACACAAAACGTGTGTGTGTGTGTGTATGGCTCAGTGGTAAAGAAACCACCTGCCAATGCAAGAGATGCAGATTCAGTCCCTGCATCAGGAAGATCCCTGGAGAAGGAAATGGCAACCCACTCCAGTATTCTTGCCTGGAGAATTCCATGGGCAGAGAAGCCTGGAGAATTCCATGGGCAGAGAAGCCTGGGGGGCTACAGCCCATGGAGTGGCAAAAGAGTTGACCACAATTTAACAACTATACACAATGGAGTACTACTAAGTCAAAAAAAAAATAATATGTTGCCATTTGGAGCAACTCAGGTGAACTTGTGCCTTGTGGCTCAGTCAATAAAGAATCCACCTGCAGTACAGGAGACCAGGGTTCAGTCCCTGCATTGGGAAGATCCCCTGGAGGAGGGCATGGCAACCCACTCCAGTATTCTTGCCTTAAGAATCCCCATGAACAGAGGAGCCTGGTGGGCTGCAGTCCACAGGGTCACAAAGAGTCAGACATGACTGAATGACTACACACAAGGGTGAACGTGGAGGACATGATGCTAAGTGAAATAAGTTAGAGAAAAACAAAAACTACCTGGTATCACTTATATGTGGAATCTAAAACATACAACAAACTAGTGAACGTAAAAGAAGCAGACTTACAGATATAGAGAACAAACTAGTGGTTTGTAGCTTAGGGGTCTGTGAATGGGAGGTACAATCGATTGTGTGTAAGACAGGCTACAAGGATGTATTGCACAACGTGGGAAATATAGCCAATATTTTGTAATAGCTGTAAAAGGAGTATAACCTTTAGAAATTGTATAAAATTTTTTAAATTAAAAAAATGGTGACTTTTATTGTGTATGAATTATACATAGACAAAGTATATTTTCAAAAAGCAGCAAACAAACATCTCTCAACTTTCTTTTTGAATGAGTAAATGGTGATAATGAAGACAATACAGGAGGAAGAGAACGCCTGGGCTTCACCTAAGAGGGTTGTTTACATGAAGTACTAATTTGAAACTATACTGCTAGACTAGGGGCTGGGAGAGCAAAGACGAAAAATACACAGTTCCCCTACTTGAAGGACAAGAATAGTCTAATGGAGGATGTATGAAAACAACCTAGTTTAACACATTATGAGAAATGTTCCATTAGAGTTATAAACAAAGTGTTTCAGGACAGAGATACTTAATATTTTAATTTAAAATAATTAAAAATACTCAAAGTTCCTCATCAATAGGTAAAAACAAATGTCTGTGTATTCATACCATAGAATGCTATTTCAACAATAAAAACTATTGAACATGCAAAATCATGGATGAATCTCCAAATAATTACGATGAGTGGAAGAGGCCTGAATCATCCCTCTCAGAAAAAAAAAAAGGAAAAAAAGGACATACTGTATGGCTCCATTTATATAAAACTCTAAAAACTGAAAAATAATCTATAGTGATAGAAAGCATACAAGTGGTCATCAGAGGGGAGAGAGGTGGGAAGTGAAGGAATGAAGGGATTACAAAGGTATGTGACGAAGTCTTTGGGGTGATGGATATATTCATTACCTTGATTATAGTGATGGTCTAAACTTTAGACCACTCTTCCTCCAAATAGAATTAGTTTATACTCTAACTGGCTCAAAATTGGGAAAGGAGTGTGACAAGGTTGTATATTGTCACCCTCCTTATTTAAAGGGCTTCCATGATAACTCAGTTGGTAAAGAATCCACCTGCAATGCAGGAGACCCCAGTTTAATTCCTGGGTCGGGAAGATCCTCTGGAGAAGGGACAGGCTACCCACTCCAGTATTCTTGAGCTTCCCTTGTGGCTCAGCTGGTAGAGAATCCACCAGCAATGCAGGGGACCTACAGAAGACCTGGGTTCAATCCCTGGGTTGGGAAGATTTCCTGGAGAAGGGAAAGGCTATCCACTCCAATAGTCTCAGCTGGAGAATTCCATGGACTACAGTCCATGGGGTTGCAAAGAGTCAGATATGACTGAGCAACTTTCACTTTCACTTTATCCTTATTTAACTTATATGCAGAGTACATCATGTGAAATGCTGGGCAAAAGGAATCACAAGTTGGAATCAAGATTGCCGGGAGAAATATCAACAACCTGTTTTCACAGGTAATACATACATCCAAACTTATCATATCAGTCATTTTAAATATGCACAGTTCACTGTAGTCAGTAATACCTCAACAAAACTGTTCTTAAAAATGCTAAAAACAATCTTCAGAAAAGAAGACAAGATTATGATAAAGCTGCACTGAATTGCATATGATCTATTTTGTAACATAAATTTCTAACACAAATATAATGAAGAAAATATTCAGGTTGGAATAATGATGTTATATCTAAACCTTATTTAGTTTTACTCTGAGCCAGGCACTTTGCTGTGCCTCTCACTTAATTCATTTCATTCACATATCAATAGTATGAAGTAGGTAGTTTTAATATCCCCAAGTTATAAATGAGGAAACTGAGGACCGAGTTAGAAGTATGTTCAACTGGAATATAACAATCACTTTCAGCGGCTTAAACAATAAATGGTCATTGTTATTAAAAACAAACAACAACAAAAACAAGAGGGCTGGAGGTGGATAATCTGGTGTGCTTTGAGCTGCCAAGCCATGGGGTTACAAAGAGTCAGACACTACTTGGCAACTAAACCACAACAAAACAACAATGTGGACAAGGATATAGGAAGGCTGTTCTTCCTTCCACCCCAACATGCACCACTGTGTGACTACTGCCTCTTAGTTACATGGTAGCTTCTGCACTTTCAGGCATCAGAGGACTTCAGGCGGAAAGAAGCAAGAAAGAGTGAAGTGGGAAAAGACAGAAGGGTCTACTCACTGAATCTCCCAGCTTCCCCAGAGGCCCCACCCAGAGGCTTTTGCTTATTATTCGCCAGAATTGTGTCAAATGGCCACCAGAAAGCTGCTAGGAAGAAGGGGATTATAGATGGAGGCCAAAGGAGCAATTCCTGCCTTAAGTACTAAGAGGTGGAGACAACTTTGATCTAGACTTATTTCCCAAGCCTGTTTTTATATGAATAAAGTTGTCCATAAATTCTTCCCCAAAGGCATCTTAATATGACAAGCAAGGGGCAGACATTTCATCCTGAGGATGAGGACATCATAGGGTATGGAATACGGTACGCATGTAGGCATTGGTAAGTGACACATACATCTTTTGAGAGAGTAAACACAATTAAGGAAAAAGCTTTTCTGTTTTTCCTTAAGTGGAAGGAGTATGTGGAAGGAAGGAATGAAATACAGTGACCTATAGCTTAACTTTGCATACTTTCCAATCAATAGCTATACATCTTGTGGTTTCCTGTGATTTAGAAATTTCCAGTTTCCACATATCTCATACCTAGAAAGTTTTCTGGGGATCCATCAGGGCACTTTTAACATTCAACAAGTATTATTATCTAGGTGTAAAGAAGTGGCAAGATAGGCAGAATATCACCTCTAGGAAAATATTAATAACATTTTAAAACAAGGAAAGAAAAGGACATGATTCACATTTATAAGCCTTAAGTGTTTCCACAATAACTGAAATCCAAACCAGACTTATTTATAAGTCCCAGCCACGAGGTCAAACCCATACACATTATGCACGCAGTGTGTGTCAGTGTTCTGGTCACCTGAACTGGATGTCACCCAAGAATTCAGTAGACAATAGACATTTTTATTGCTATTTATAAACCTATAAATATATAATCTGTGGTCAGTGAGTTAAACTAAGAATTCACTTTTTCAGTCTAAATTATTAAATTTTCATTATATATTAGCCCAAGCTTACCTAGTGGCTCAGTGGTAAAGAATCCACCTGCCAATATAGGAGACTTGGGTTCAATCCCTGGGTCAGAAAGATCCCCTGGAGAAGGAAATGGCAACTCACTCCAGCATTTCTGACTCAGAAATCCCAAGGACAGAGGAGCCTAGTGGGCTACAGTCAAGGCAGTTGCAAAAGTCAAATGTGACTTAGCAATTAAACAACAACAAATATATTAGCCTACTCCAAAAACATAAATTCAGCAGCCATTTATTGAGCACCTATGAGCCATGCATTGTGCTAGGTTCGGAAGTGAAATAAAGCAGAATTCCTGCTTTCCAAAAAAAAAAAAAATCACATATAATAGCAATTCAATGAGTATGCTGAGAGTGTTAGTCACTCAGTCGTGTCCAGCTCTTTGCAATCCCATGAATGTTATACCACCAGGCTCCTCTGTCCATGGAATTTTCTAGGCAAGACTACTAGAGCGGGTTGCCATTCCCTTCTCCAGGGTATCTTCCCGATCAGGGATTGAACCCGGGTCTTCTGCATTGTAGGCAGATTTTTTACTGCCTGAACCAGCAGGGAAGCCCTAAGTACTATGGTTCAGCTCAGTTCAGTCGCTCAGTCGTGTCCGACTTTTTGCAACTCCATGGACTGCAGCACACCAGGCCTCCCTGTCCATCACCAACTCCCGGAGTTTACTCAAACTCATGTCCATTGAGTCAGTGATGCCATCCAACCATCTCATTCTCTGTCATCCCCTTATCCTCCCACCTTCAATCTTTCCCAGTATCAGGGTCTTTTCAAATGAGTCAGCTCTTCCCATCAGGTGGCCAAAGTTTTGGAGTTTCAGCTTCAACATCAGTCCTTTCAGTGAATATTCAGAACTGATTTCCTTTAGGATGGACTGTCCCTTATAGTCCAGGGAACTCTTAAGAGTCTTCTCCAACATCACAGTTCAAAAGCATTAATTCTTCGGCACTCAGTTTTCTTCATAGTCCAACTCTCACATCCATACATGACCACTGGAAAAACCGTAGCCTTGACTAGACAGACCTTTGTTGGTAAAGTAATGTCTCTGCTTTTTAATATGCCTTCTAGGTTGATCATAACTTTTCTTCCAAGGAGTAAGTGCCTTTTAATTTCATGGCTGCAGTCACCATCTGCAGTGATTTTGGAGCCCCCCAAAAATAAAGTCTGTCACTGTTTTTACCATTTCCCCATCTGGTTTTAGAAAAGGCAGAGGAATCAGAGGTCAAATTGCCAACATCCACTGGATTATCAGAGAGTTCCAGAAAAACACCTGTTTCTGTTTTATTGACTATACCAAAGCCTTTGACCGTGTGGATCACCACAAACTGTGGAAAATTATGAAAGAGATGGGAATACCAGACCACCTGACCTGCCTCTTGAGAAATCTGTATGGGTCAGGAAGTAACAGAATTGGACATGAACAACAGACTGGTTTCAAATAGGAAAAGGAGTATGTCAAAGATGTATATTTGTCACACTGCTTATTTAACTTATATGCAGAGTACATCATGAGAAATGCTGGGCTGAATGAAGCACAAGCTGGAATCAAGACTGCTGGGACAAATGTTACTAACCTCAGATATGCAGATGACACCACCCTTATGGCAGAAAGCGAAGAAGAACTAAAGAGCATCTTGATGAAAGTGAAAGAGGAGAGTGAAAAGGTTGGCTTAAAGCTCAACATTCAGAAAACTAAGATCATGGCATCTGGTCCCATCATTTCATGGCAAATAGATGGGGAAACAGTAGAAAGTACAAGGGTAGATGTATATAATTTGCACCACAAAAGTCCTTCCAATTCTGATTTCTGTTTCCTTCACATTTTTCTTTTTCTTTTCTTTTTTCTTTTTCTTTTTTTTACTTCTCTAGAAGTAACAGCAAAATAGTTGAGCAAGATGTTCAAGTAAGAGCAAGAAAACTATAGTTTATGCCTGACAAGTTTTAGAGACATACTATCTAAAATTTCTATCACTTGATAAAATGTAACACAAATTTTCAAATTACTTTACCAAAGATTAAGTGTGTTGTTTCTGCAGACATATCAGTTATTTTCTGTTCCAAGTTTCAGACTACTGCCTAGAAACCAGCACAGATACTACATTTGTACTGAAACCAACAGAAGAGGGTATTCAAGACAAGCACAATTCACTGCCCTTTATCATCTATGAGCACAAAGGCTGCACAATGTTGAATTGCTCTTCCACTCAGAGAAAAGGAAACATACATATATAAACACTGCCTTAACAGTGTTGGTTGGTTAGCTGCTTTAAAACAAAAAAATGTAAAGATCATAGTCAAAGAAACCCCAAGCTTTATATAGAACTACAGGACATGAACTATGTACACATTCCTTCTATCATTAATGATTTTTTGATATTTCAATGTAGACCCTGAGACCTCAATTTTTTTTTTTAATTTTTTGACTGCACCACATGGCATGTGGGACCTTAGTTCCCCAAGCAGGGATTGAGCCAACACCCCTGCAGTAGAAGAACAGAGTCTTAATCCCTGGGCTGCCAGGGAAGTCTGAGACTTCAATATGGAAGCACTGTCATAAAACCAATCCTGACTACTCTGAGAAAAACACATTCACATGCAATCAAACTCAACCAAAGAGAAGGAAAGTGCAGAGTGATCGCGGTCGCACATTTCCCCCAAAATCAAAAGATAAAACAGATCATTATTATAATAACATAACTCAGATAATCTCAATGATAGCCACTCAAGAATTCCCAACTTTCCAGGCACTGTGCTAGATGTGCAGACATGTACTTTCTCACACAAAGTCTATTATCTATTGATAAGTCTTACAAGAACAAAACCATGAAAAAATAAGTGTTCTTAAAGTGTTAAAGTGAAATATACAGAAACTGTAGTAAATAAACAGTCCTTAATCAGTAGTCATTGTCTGACTCAAACAAGTGTAACAGGAAATCATGATACGCAGTCAGAGAAAAGAAAGCAGCACTGAAATAGGGTTTTAAATGATGGACAGGCTATGAACACAAAAAGTAGAATGGTTTAAATGCTAGGAATCACACAAAGAGCACAGAGTTAGAAACACACACAGATGGTAGGAATTGGGTAGGTTACAGAAAGGACAGTCCTGGTTTCCATGATCAGTTAGCATCAAGCACTGGGTATGAATGTTGAACAATTAAGTTAGATGCACTGAGTGCTATCCTTATTCATTAGAGGGCAAACAGAATGAAAACAACAATCACAGAAAACTAACCAAACTCATCACAGGGACCACGTCCTTGTCTAACTCAATGAAACTATGAGCAATGCCATGTAGGGCCACCCAAGATGGATGGGTCATGGTGGAAAGTTCTGACAAAACGTGGCCCACTGGAGAAGGGAATGGCAAACGACTTCAGCAGTTTTGCCTTGAGAACCCAATGAACAGTATGAAAAGGCAAAAAGATATGACACTGAAAGATGAACTCCCCAGGTTCATAGGTACCCAACATGCTACTGGAGAAGAGTGGAGAAATAACTCCAAAAACAAGGAAGAAACAGAGCCCAAGTGAAAACAATGCCCAGTTGTAGATGTGACTAGCAATGGAAGTAAAGAACAATGTTGTAAAGAACAATATTGCATAGGAACCTGGAATGCTAGGTCCATGAATCAAAGTAAATTGGAAGTGGTCAAAAAGGAGATGGCAAGAGTGAACATAGACATTTTAGGAATCAGTGAACTAAAATGGACTGGAATGGGTGAATTTAATTCAGATGACGATTATATCTACTACTCTGGGAAAGAATACCTTAGAAGAAATGGAGTAGCCATCATGGTCAACAAAAGAGTCCAAAAATGTAGTACCTGGATGCAATCTCTGTTAATTTCCAAGGCAAACCATTCAATATCACAGTAATCCAAGTCTATGTCCCAACCAGTAATGCTGGAGAAGCTGAAGTTGAATGGTTCTATGAAGACTTACAAGACCTTTTAGAACTAACACCCAAAAAAGATGTCCTTTTCATCATAGGGGACTAGAATGAAAAAGTAGGAAGTCAAGAGACACCTGGAGGAACAGGCAGATTTGGCCTTGGAGTACAGAATGAAGCAAGGCAAAGGCTAACAGAGTTTTGCCAAGGGAACACACTGGTCATACCAAACACCTTCTTCCAACAACACAAGAAAAGACTCTACACATGGACATCACCAGATGGTCAACACTGAAATGAGATTGATTATATTCTAGGTAGCCAAAGACAGAGAAGCTCTATACAGTCAATAAGACCGGGAGCTGACTATGGCTCAGATCATGAACTCCTAATTGCCAAATTCCGACTTAAATTGAAGAAAGTAGGGAAAACCACTAGACCATTCAGGTATGACCTAAACCAAATCTCTTATGATTATACAGTGGAAGTGAGAAATAGATTCAAGGGATTAGATCTGATAGAGTGCCTAAATAACGATGGACAGAGGTTTGTGACATTGTACAGGACGCAGTGATCAAGACCATCCCTGAGAAAAAGAAATGCAAAAAGGCAAAATGGTTGTCTGAGGAGACCTTACAAATGGCTGAGAAAAGAAGAGAAGCTCAAGGTAAAGGAGAAAAGGAAAGATACACCCCATCTGAATGCAGAGTTCCAAAGAATAGCAAGGAGAGATGAGAAAGCCTTCCTCAATGATCAGTGCAAAGAAATAGAGGAAAATAATAGAATGGGAAAGACTAGAGCTGCCTTCAAGAAAAACAGAAATACCAAGGGAAAATTTCATGCAAAGATGGGCACAATAAAGGACAGAAATGGTATGGACCTAGCAGAAGTAGAAGATATTAAGAACAGGTGGCAAGAATACACAGAAGAACTACACCAAAAAGATCTTAATGACCCAGATAAGCATGATGCTGTAATCACTCACCTAGAGCCAGACATCCAGGAATGTGAACTCAAGTGGGCCTGAGGAAGCATCACTATGAACAAAGCTAGTGGAGGTGACGGAATTCCAGTTGAGCTATTTCAAATCCTAAATGATGATGCTGTGAAAGTGCTGCACTCAATATGCCAGCAAATTTGGAAAACTCAGCAGTGGCCACAGGACTGGAAAAGGTCAGTTTTCATTCCAATGCCAAAGAATGTTCAAACTACCACACAATTGCACTCATCTCACACCCTAGCAAAGTAATGCTCAAACTTCTCCAGGCCAGGCTTCAACAGTACGTAAACCATGAACTTCCAGATGTTCAAGCTAGATTTAGAAAAGGCAGAGGAATCAGAGATCAAATTGCCAACATCCTCTGGATCATCAAAAAAGCAGAAGAGTTCCAGAAATAACATCTACTTCTGCTTTATTGACTCTGCCAAAGCCTTGACTGTGTGAATCACAACAAACTATGGAGAATTCATCAAGAGATGGGAATACCAGACCACCTGACCTGCCTCCTGAGAAATCTGTATGCAGGTCAAGAAGCAACAGTTAGGACTGGACATGGAAAAACAGACTGGTTCAAAATTGGCAGAGGAGTACGTCAAGGCTGTATATTGTCACCCTGCTTATTTCACTTATATGCAGAATACATTATGCAAAATGCCAGGCTAAATGGAACACAAGCTGGAATCAAGACTGCAGGGAGAAATATCAATAACCTCAGATATGCAAATGATATCACCCTTATGGCAGAAAGCGAAGAAGAACTAAAGAGCCTCTTGATGAAAGTGAAAGAGAATGAAAAAGCTGGCTTAAAACTCAATATTCAGAAAACTAAGATCATGGCACCTGATCCCATCACTTCATGGCAAACAGATGGGGAAACAATGGAAACAATGAGAGAATTAATTTTGGGGGGCTCTAAAATCACTGCAGATAGTGACTGCAGCCATGAAAGTAAAAGATGCTTGCTCCTTGGGAGAAAAGCTATGATCAACCTAGAGAGCATATTAGAAAGCAGAGACATTACTTTGCCAACAAAGGTCCGTCTAGTCAAAACTATGGTTTTGTACAGATGTGAGAGTTGGACCATAAAGAAACCTGAGCACTGAAGAATAGGTGCTTTTGAACTGTGATGTTGGAGAAGACTCTTGAGAGTACCTTGGACTACAAGGAGATCAAACTAGTCAATCCTAAAGGAAATCCATTCTGAATATTCATTGGAAGGACTAATGTTGAAGCTGAAATCCAGTACTTTAGCCACATGATGAGAAGGACCTGACTCATTGGAAAAGACCCTGATGCTGGTAAAGATTGATGGCAGGAGGAGAAGGGGACAACAGGGGATGAGATGGTTGCATGACATCACTGACTCCATGGACATGAGTTTGAGCAAGCTCTGGGAGATGGTGAAAAACAGGGAAGCGTGGCATGCTGCAGTCCATGGGGTCGCAAAGAATCGACATGACTGAGCAACTGAACAATAAGTTGTAAAAATTCTAATAGGGTTAAAAGTCACCCCTGATTAAAACTACTTTGCTTCAAGACTCTCATACATATGTCCACAGGCTAATCCAACACTCTGCTAGCCACTAATTGTGGTTTCTGGCAGCAAACAAGATGTCAGTGTCTATTTCCATGCATTATTTTTATCTGAAATCTTCTCTATGCATGATCCAAATTTACTGGAATCATAGTCTGTTCTCTGTAGTATGTGAAAAAGTGGAGAAACCAATTATGTGTAATTAGTCATGGAGTCTCAGTGTATTATCAGAGTTTATTATTAGCAAATTTCTTGACAATAGAAAGGACAAGAATAGAAATATTTTATTACAGTGGAGCTATGCTGGGGTAATTTGTTCAAATTACTCTTATCCTAAAAAAAAAAAAAATTACTCTTACCTCACTTAATTTTTTTCTCCATAGTATTTAATGCAAATCAGTATACTTTACACACATTTGTCACTTCTTTTTATTGTCTTTCTTCTCCCAGGGAGTGTAAATGTTATGAGAACAGTGGCCTTGGTATTTTTCACTACATATCTCCAGCTCCCATAACATTCAGTACTGCAGGGCTTAATATTCCAGTATTATAAACAATCAATAAATAGTTAATGACTTTATCATTTAGGAGGCATTGGGAGAGTCCTATGATCCTTGGCTAAATAAAATTAAAAACAGAAAATCAAATGCTTGAAATTTTAACTATTCTGTATCACAAAATCCTTCCAATTTCCTAAGGACCCCTTCTCTACTGTAGCCAAAAACAACATTTGGCACTTTCAACAAATGCTGAAGAAAAGTGATTGAGGTTATCATTTACTGTCATATTATGGTTATTTCAAAATTTATTGCTTATTACTTTATAATTTACCATGAAGTGATGTACTTTGGCCACCTCATGCGAAGAGTTGACTCATTGGAAAAGACTCATGCTGGGAGGGGTTGGGGGCAGGAGGAGAAGGGGACAACAGAGGATGAGATGGCTGGATGGCATCACCGACTCAATGGACATGAGTTTGGGTAAACTCCGGGAATTGGTGATGGACAGGGAGGCCTGGCGTGCTGCAATTCATGGGGTCGCAAGGAGTCAGACACAACTGAGTGACTGATCTGATCTGATGGCTATAATCTGATTTGCATTGGAATAAAGGAAATGTGAAATTTTCTACTTTGAAATTCAGGTTACTTCTCATCAAGAGACACATTAATGTAATATTTTTTCATTGTAACAAACACTTCAGGATATTTCTAAAATTATGATAAATATTCCCCTTGTAGATAGTCACATTAGACTCTAGTATTTTACATTTTTATTAATATTTTTTTCTCCTTTGCCCCTTCCTCTATAAAAAATATTTTCAATTCCTGAACATCTTTCTCTTCTTTAGAGATAATTCCAAAAATTACATCCAATTACATTTTTGCATAATTTTATTTATTATTTTATGACAGGAATTGTTAAGATAACATTATAACTTTTATCTTTCTAATACTTATGAAAACTTCCCCTTAATCTTTACCTTCAGCCAACTCAGAATCTGCAGCCTCCCAAAACCCTTTTCTCTATCAACATGAGAGCCATCACCCATTTTTCTTAGCTATGATTTTTCACTCTGACACTTTGTTCTAGCTATCATGACACCATAATAAGCTTCAAAATGTAAAACAACCCTGGTGCTGGGAAAACTGGACAGCTACACATAAAAGAATGAAATTAGAACACTTCCTAATACCATACACAAAGATAAACTCAAAAATGGATTAAAGACCTAAATGTAAGACCAGAAACTATAAAACTCTTAGAGGAAAACATAGGCAGAACACTCGATAACATAAATCAAAGCAAGATCCTCTATGACCCACCTCCTAGAGTAATGGAAATAAAAACAAAAGTAAACAAGTGGGACCAAACTAAACTTAAAAGCTTTTGCACAGCAAAGGAAACTATAAGCAAGGTGAAAAGACAACCCTCAGAATGGGAGACGATAATAGCAAATGAAACAACTGACAGAGGATTAGTTTCCAAAATATACAAGCAGCTCATACAACTCAATACCAGAAAAACAAACAACCCAATCAAAAAGTGGGAAAAAGACCTAAACAGACATTTCTCCAAAGAAGACATATAGATGGCTAACAGTTACATGAAAAGATGCTCAACGTCGCTTATTGTTAGAGAAATGCAAATCAAAACTATGAGATATCACCTCACACCAAATAGAATGGCCATCATCAAAAAGCCTACAAACAATAAATGCTGAGAGGGTGTGGAGAAAAGGGAACGCTCTTGCACTGTTGGTGGGAATGTAAATTGATACAGCCAGTATGGAAGACGGTATGGAGATTCCTTAAAAGACTAGGAATAAAACCACCATATGACCCAGCAATCCCACTCCTAGGCATATACCCTGAGGAAATCAAAATTGAAAAAGACACATGTATCCCATAGTTCATTGCAGCACTTTTTACAATAGCTAGAACATGGAAGCAACCTAGATGCCCATCAACAGATGAATGGATAAAGAAGCTGTGCTACCTATACACAATGGAATATTACTCAGCCATAAAAGGGAATTCATTTGAGTCAGTTCTGATGAGGTGGATGAACTTAGAACCTATTATACAGAGTGAAGTGAGTCAGAAGGAGAAAGATAAATATCATATTCTAATGCACATATATGGAATCTAGAAAAATGGTACTGAAGAATTTATTTACAGGGCAGCAATGAAGAAACAGACAGAGAATAGACTTATGGAGATGGGGAGAAGGGAGGAGACGGTGAGATTTATGGAAAGAGTAACATGGAAACTTTTATTACCATATGTAAAATAGATAGCCAATGGGAATTTGCTGTACGGCTCAGGAAACTCAAATAGGGGCTCTGTATCAACCTAGGGGGGTGGGATGGGGAGGAAGATGGGAGAGAGGTTCAAAAGGGAGGAGACATATGTATACCTATGGCTGATTCATGTTGAGGTTTGACAGAAAACAACAAAATTCTGTAAAGCAATTATCCTTTAATAAAAAAATAAATTAATTTTTTTAAATGTGAAACAACCCAAGATATAGCTCACAAGAAAACTGTGAAGTTTTCTCAGATATATTTGTCTATTATATTTAAAAACTTTTGTCTGTTTTGAAATTGTTCAGCGTTCCTTTCAACTACTGAAATTTCTATTTGTTTGTCTTTTCTCTTTGATTGATAATAGGTTCTGTGGCATTTTAAATATAGATTACACATAAATATCATTAAGATAGTAAAGTTTGGTTTAACATAGTATAGTTTTACACAAGAATATTTCATAAAAGTTTGCAAATATCATTATTCACAACAGCCAAGATACAGAACAGAAGCAATCTAAGTGTTCAAAGGATAAAGATGAGGCATGGACATGCACACATACACATAAGAACATTGCTGCTGCTGCTGCTAAGTCACTTCACTCATGTCCGACTCTGTGCGACCCCACAGACAGCAGCCCACCAGGCTCCCCCGTCCCTGGGATTCTCCAGGCAAGAACTCTGGAATGGGTTGCCATCTCCTTCTCCAATCCATGAAAGTGAAGAGTGAAAGTGAAGTCCCTCAGTCGTGTCCGACTCCTAGTGACCCCATGGACTGCAGCCCACCAGGCTCCTCCGTCCATGGGATTTTTCGGGCAAGAGTATTGGAGTGGGGTGCCATCACCTTAATGAAATCTTGCCACTTATGACAACACAGATGGGCCTAGAGGAATTATGCTAAGTGGGTAAGTCAAATAGAGAAAGACAAATATTGTATTTCGTTCATATGTCAAATCTAAAAAAATAAAGATAGAAAACAGAAACAGTCATAGATACAGAGAACATATAGGTGATTACTAGAAGGGTAGGGAGTGCGAGGATGAGGGAAATTAAAAGGAATAAACTTCAAGTTACAAAACAAGTCAGTCAGAAGAACAAATGTACAGTCTCTGGAATATAGTCGATAATAAGGTCATTGACACTGCTGTATGTTATATAGAGTTCTCATCAAGGAATATTTCTTTTTCTTTTCCTTCTATTTTGGATCTGTATGAGATGATGGATAGTCATTAAAACTGTGGTAATCATTTCATGATGTATGTAAGTCAAACCATTATGCTGTACACCTTAAACTTATACAGTGCTATGCATAAATTATATCTCAATAAAACTGGAAGAAAAAAGTATACAAATAAAATAATCCCCGCTCTGGTGGGAAAATAAAAGGATTTTGGATGTAAGTAGAGTTTTACATTAAAACCTCAGAGATAGTTTTTGTGGGAGATGCAAAACTAAGTCAAGCGATTGCTGAAGTTAACAATTTAAGACAAATACTAACACTGAAGTATAAGATGATGATGGTAAGTATAAAATTAATATTTTTAAAATATTCATTTGTATTTTAATGACACACCTAAATCAGAAAGGGCCTCATTTAGAAAACATTCTGTATAAGTTTATCTGTTGTGCCTACTCTGAACTCTAAAATCTTCAAATTTTCTTCCCTACCATCTCATTCAAATACTATCTTTAATACTATTTGGAAAATTATTTTTGTATTACAAATGATAGCCAAAAGGATTAAAGAATAATTGAACCAATATTGTAAGATAAATTATATATAGACAAATAACTTAGAATATGCTTTTACTCTTCATAAGACAAGCCAGGGTCATGGTCTTGGTATCAAATGTAAGAAAAACAGTTATATTTATGTGAACTCATCATCCTAAACCATATAACTGAAAATAACACATTGTTCCATTGCATCAGATATGGAGGTATTTGACTGTTTCAGTTTTCACAAAGGTGTCTGAAAATTACACATGCAGTGTATGATATCCAACTCTGCTTCAAATGTATCCAACTCTGCAACCCCACGGACTGTAGCCTGTCAGGGTCCTCTGTCCATGGGGATTCTCCAGGCAAGAATACTAAAGTGGGTTGCCATGCTCACCTCCAGGGGATCTGCCCAACCCAGGGTCAAATCTAGGTCTCCCGCATTGCAGGTGGATTCTTTACCATCTCAGCCACCAGGAAAGCCCAAGAATACTGGAGTGCGAAGCCTATCCCTTCTTCAGGGGCTCTTCCTGACCCAGGAATCAAACCAAGGTCTCCTGCACTGCAGGCGGGTTCTTTACCAGCTGAGCTACCAGGAAAGCCCAAATCATAAGAACTTTCCTTAAAAAGTTTAATCAGAAAATATACAGATTACTAATAAAGTACATAAGGCAAAAATCTGAATTATGCTGCTGAAATTTAAAATGTGTACCTAGCAGCATACAGACAAAAAAGAGAGAGAGGCTGGTTTACTTCCACGTCTCTACATATTTAAATGATGTGAAATTATATTAAAAGATTCTTACCAAAGTCATCACAACATTTTCACCTCGTTAATCAGCATACTATCCAAATACACTCTGGCTTATTAAAAGTTTGAATATGCCAATGAACTATCTTGACCCAGAAAGGACATGAAAAGTACTGTCATCTAACACTAAACCCAAAGAAGCAGCACTGATGGCCTTTACAGGAAAATTAGAGCTGTTTCTGCTTTGGGGAGAATTCATTTCAAATTAAGCATCTTAATTTTATGCTGAAGTGATTCACTAGGGTGAGGGAAAAACAAATTTGATTTTCAAGCATCAATCAATAGGATCAATAGGCATTAAAGCGTAAGAATTAAAAGCTTATCAATTTGGCTCTGAGGATTTCTGAACAGATTACCTCCCTCTCATAATACCCGCAGAAGGAATTTCAGTATCTGCAAATGACCTGAAACAATTCTGAGAATGAAAGAATAAATGATTCAAAGTTGTTTATAAATTGTTGCCCATTTAGAAACATTTATCTGAGGTTTCTACTTCAGGTTAAACCTTAATGAGGTCGTCTACCCATCAGCATCACTAAGCCAACCCATTTTCAGAAACCATGACTGGCAAGGGAGTCTTTCGATCTATTTCCATCTGAATAGCCTCACATTAAATTATGCTTAAAAAAAAAGCATTCACATTTTTGAAAGGATACAAAACACTGATTAGTTCATCCTCAAAATGTTTAGCAAGATCTCAGCAGGAGATTAAGGGAAGTCTAGAGAGAACAATCAAGTTCTTGCTAAACAGGAAAATTCACCTTGCCTCAAAAAATTGCCAATAATGTACAAAGTTACAGCAGCAGCAATTATGGCCAATGCTGTACTCTGGTGTATGGGAACTCAGAACTAAAATGCATATCAGAGTGTTTTATAAGAGTGTGATCATTCAGTAAAGGGATTCAACTTTACATTAATGTTAGTTATAAAGAGGTCCAGCACTTTCCCTATTAGAACTTGGCAGAAGTACCCTTCCAGATGGCCCTATCCATTTCTGTTTGACTAGACACATTTCTTTCTCCTCACTCCAGGCAGTCGAGTGGAAAGTTAGACAGTGTTTGGTGTCAGATCCAGGTTCAAGTCCTTGCTTTGTACTTACGAGTTCTGCAAATCATTTTACCTCTTTGACTCTCAGTTTCCTCCTCTATTTATAATGTAGGTAATAATTCCTACCTACAGAAACAATTATGAGAATTAATTGTATCTGAAGTGTATCTGAAGTATATCTGAAGTGCCTGGCACTGGAAAAGTATGAGGTGCTTTTCCTACCTAATATAGATAGAGCTTTATAGGTAGTAAAGTAACATTTGAGAGACAAACTTTTGAAATTTCATGCAATTAAAATTTGGCTTCCAAAACAATACTGAAGGTGTTATTTTTCATATTAAGGAATTATTCAAATGTAAAAAAACTGGAAAAGAAAAAAGCTTTACTGTCTTCAAATAACTACCTTAAAACATTCTACTTCTAGCTCTCTGTTCATGACAATGAACTAGGAACATTATGCAGTAGTGAGGCACTTTTAAAATCAGTGTTTGAAGCCTGGGAGACTGGGAGAAAACAGAATGCCACAGCACCAGAAGTTACTGAGACTCAGTGCCTGATAATTAGAGTCCCAATTCATAGAAATTAGAAGGGGCAGAAGTTTTCATAGTTCAGTTCAGTTCAGTCGCTCAGTCATGTCCAACTCTTTGAAACCCCATGAACCACAGCACACCAGGCCTCCCTGTCCATCACCAACTCCCAGAGTCCACCCAAACCCATGTCTATCGAGTCAATGATACCATCCAACCATCTCATCCTCTGTCATCCCCCTCTCCTCCTGCCCTCAATCCTTCCCAGAATCAGGGTCTTTTCCAATGAGTCAGCTCTTCGCATCAGGTGGCCAAAGTACTGGAGCCTCAGCTTCAACATCAGTCCTTCCAATGAATACCCAGAACTGATCTCCTTTAGGATGGACTGGTTGGATCTCCTTGCTGTCCAAGGGACTCTCAAGAGTCTTCTCCAACACCACAATTCAAAAGCATCAATTCTTCAGCACTCAGCTTTCTTTATAGTCCAACTCTCACATATGTACATGACTACTGGGAAAACCATAGCCTTGACTAGACGGACCTTTGTTGGCAAAGTAATGTTTCTGCTTTTTTATTTGCTGTCTAGGTTGGTCATAACTTTCCTTCCAAGGAGTAAGCGTCTTTTAATTTCATGGCTGCAATCACAATCTGCAGTGATTTTGGAGCCCAAAAACATAAAGTCAGCCACTATTTCCACTGTTTCCCCATCTATCTACCATGAAGTGATGGGACCGGATGCCATGATCTTCGTTTTCTGAATGTTGAGATTTAAGCCAACTTTTTTACTCTCCTTTCTCACTTTCATTAAGAGGCTCTTTAGTTCTTCTTCACTTTCTGCCATAAGGGTGTTGTCATCTGCATATCTGAGGTTATTGATATTTCTCCCAGCAATCTTGATTCCAGCTTGTGCCTCTTCCAGCCCAGCGTTTCTCATGATGTACTCTGCATATAAGTTAAATAAGCAGGGTGACAATATAACAGCCTTGACGTATTCCTTTTCCTATTTGGAACCAGTTTACTGTTCCATGCCCAGTTCTAACTGTTGCTTCCTGACCTGCATACAGGTTTCTCAAGAGGCAGGTCAGGTGGTCTGGTATTCCCATCTCCTTCAGAATTTTCCACAGTTTATTGTGATCCACACAGTCAAAGGCTTTGGCAGAGTCAATAAAGCAGAAATAGATGTTTTTCTGGAACTCTCTTGCTTTTTCAATAATCCATCAGATGTTGGCAATTTGATCTCTGTACTGTTATATTATGATAAAAATACACATGATTGTCATTTCGAGTCTACTTGTAACAACTAAAGTTCTATGAGATTCAGAAGTCATCTTGAAAGAACCAAATTAGCAATAAAAATGCTTTTATTTTTCGAAGGTCTGAGACTGGGTTTATTTTCATTAATGTCAATTCCAGTTATGCTTAAAGCAGAATATGTTTTTACTTTCTTACTGTAATTTTAAATAGCCATGCAAAATAGCACTGTCCCAAAGTTCCAGTATCAGCATGAAAATAAACCATCCTGCCAAAAGGTCAATATTTTTATCATCTCTAACACTGTTTTCCAAAGCTAAATGTGGAAAGAAAATGCGCTCTACCCCATATATAATAACATCAGAATTTCCCCAGAAGATGAACTCCCTTGTCCTGGAATTAGGACCATTCATGTAATTTGCTAAGCAGAAATATCTGAAAGTAACAAAGCACAGGTATTCTAATTATATTCCTGTAGGCAATGGCACCCCACTCCAGTACTCTTGCCTGGAAAATCCCATGGATGGAGGAGCCTGGTGGGCTGCAGTCCATGGGGTCACTAGGAGTCGGACACGACTGAGCGACTTCACTTTCACTCTTCACTTTCATGGATTGGAGAAGGAAAGGGCAACCCACTGCAGTGTTCTTGCCTGGAGAATCCCAGGGACAGCGGAGCCTGGTGGGCTGCCGTCTCTGGGGTCGTACAGAGTCAGACACGACTGAAGCGACTTAGCACCAGCAGCAGCAGCAGGTTATAAGCAATGATATTAATATATCAGTTTAAAAGAATGAGTGATCATCAGCTGGATGTGGGTGTGGAAGGAAAAGAGAATGATGACAGGTGTGCTGGTCTGCTGCGCCTTCCCCTCTTCGACAGAGGATCAGGAAGAACCAGAGGGCAGGGTGGGGCCATCTCCCAGGTAGGAATGGCACTACTTCATTTCCAGGCTTGGTGGGGAGGGAAGCGAGAACCAATCACACCCATGGGCTGATTATTTTTCATTTCTCCTCCTAAGAATAGAGTAGAAAGTGGGGAGAAGGCCAGGGTTTGGAGGGCGGTCCAGGAGGAAGCAGGCTTCTCCCTAACTTGTATTCTCCACATTTCCTGTCTAGTGTTAACCTTCTGAGTTTGGCGGCCAAGTCTGGTGAGCCAGGGGCATGGCTGCTTCTCTTGGATGGCTCTCAAATAGAACCCTGTCCTTCAAGCTACTTCTGTGATCCCTGACTGCTGCTGGTTATCCTTCCTGGACCAGGAGATGGGTAATGCACTCATGGTACAACATGGTACCAAGATTCCAAAATTATTTCGTGGCCAGTCCACACGTCCTCTCGGTTATGGTCAATCATGTACAGATGGTCCCGTGTGCTGTTGATATCTTCTCCCTTCCTGCTTATGCTAAAGGGAGATGGCTCTGTTACTTCAACTACAGACAAGAGGAGACTAATCTAGAGAATTAAAATAGCCCACTAATTCAACAACAACAAAGAATGGGTGAGATTAGAAGGAGTTCTCAGCGTACCTGAGAGTTTTTGAAGAATTGTTCATTCTAAAATCCTAAGACAGTAGAATTCCTATAGAGTAAACTGCTTCCATGATGTTGGCTGGCAAAAGAACCTTTAGAGTAAATGTAAAATGTAGAAAATTTAAGAGTATGATACCACTTACAGCAGTTGCTAGCAGAAAAGACAGTGGGAGGTGACCTTGAAAGGATCATGAAATTAAAAAAAAAAAAGAGCTTAAGATTTAGGGTCTGAAAGACCAACTAATATGCTAGAATAATTCTAAATGCTTTTTAATAAGGGTGAGGATGCAGGGGCAAAGGCAGGTTATAATTTAAGCTTTCCCATTTCTCTGAGATTGTTTTCTGAATAATTGTACTCTATACAGATATCCAAGGGAGAAGAAAAATAGAACATAGACTACTTATTATTGGTAGAGCAATTTCTCTGAAATAGTAGCTCATAACTTATTAATGTGTGGCTACAGCTACCTTACAGTTGCAGTAATGAACACAGTCTTTTCAGCATATAGTTAAATACATGTAGCTAGACACAAGGTGTCCTTCCCCACTAATAATGCTAATTTATGGATCGGTGCCTAAGAAATTGACATTGTAGGAATGCAATGAATTCTGTTTTGCACTTTTTCTCTATACAGGAAGTCTTCACAGGGAAGTCAGCAAAACAACTGTTGTGGCTACAGCAGTCAATCAATTTAAATAGAAATTCTAATGTACAGTTTGAAAGCTTTAAGAGTCATTCACTTAAGCACAAGACTTTATTATCAATGAAGGATATATTTTCTGTTTAATTATTCTCATTAAAACCCCTTTAAGTACAGGTACCAAAAAAAAAATGCATTTTTCAAAATAAATCCAAAGCTTAACCTTCAATGTTAGTTTTACACAATTCCTCACCAACTCTTCTGAAGGGCACAAATCATCAGAAATAGTGACAGGACAAATAGAAGATAAAGCAGAGTTCTTCCCAACAACCTGTCAGCTCACCCTCTCAATTCTAACTAGTCCAGACACAGACCTATCTCGTTTTTCACTTTCCCTAGTGTCCTTCCTTGGAGAAGGCAATGGCACCCCACTCCAGTACTCTTGCCTGGAAAATCCCATGGACGGAGGAGCCTGGAAGGCTGCAGCCTATGGGGTCGCTGAGGGTTGGACACGACTGAGCGACTTCACTTTCACTTTTCACTTTCATGCATTGGAGAAGGAAATGGCAACCCACTCCAGTGTTCTTGCCTGGAGAATCCCAGGGATGGGGGAACCTGGTGGGCTGCCATCTATGGGGTTGCACAGAGTTGGACATGACTGAAACGACTTAGCAGCAGCAGCAGCAGGACAACATGTACCTCAGAGATACTTCAACAGAGGAGCAAGGAAGCTGGGGTATTTATTTATCAACTCCTGTTAGCTAATGGTGAGGGCTGGTGGGAGGAGACATTCCCTGGCTCTTCCCAAAGGCACCCAGAGCAAGCTCCTACAGTGAGACACAACCCTCACACTCAGAGATGCAGGTGCTGGCAACTGATGGTACTGGGAATTTGGAAGCGATGAGAACCTATAGGAACCAAGAGCATCTACCATAATAACAAAAAACAACAGTGAGGAAGCCATAGTGGACATGAATTTTCAACAGACTCTTGGAAGAAAGCAAGCAGATGTAAGTCTAGTGACAAAGAAATCAGAGAAGAAAGAAACAGCCCAGAATACAAGTGAAGAAAGGCTGAAGTTCAGGAGGCAGGGCAGAACTCAGGGGAGCTGCTTTATAAAATCCCAATCCCACATAATACTGAGACTCAGAAGTTGAGAGTGAAACACAGGGCTGAAAACAGGGACTAACTGCAGGTCTGTTTTGCAAGAGTAGGGCAAACTGCTGCCCACCACTTGTTTTTGCTCAGCCAGTTATCTAAGGATGGGTTTTACATTTTAAAGCATTGTTTAAAAAAAAAAAAAAACCTGTGATAGAATCTGTATGTGACCTACAAATTCTAAATATTATTATCACACCTTTACAGAAAATATTTACTGATCCTTGGTTTATAGAAGAGTCAACAGTTATATAAGCCTCTCCCCAGTTCCAGGAAGTAAGACTATCTGAGGCCAGGCAGATAATCTAGCCCCAAAATCTGAGCTATCGTCTCTGATCATATTAGGAAAAAGTAAAGCAGCAAGTCTAAGTGTTAGTATGCTCAGTCACTCAGTCGTGTCCAACTCTTTGTGATCCCAGGGACTGTAGCCCACAGGCTCCTCTGTCCATAGGATTTTCCAGGCAAGAATGCTGGAGTGGGTTGCCATAAGTGTTAGAGTGTTGATTAAAGCGTTCCTTGGCCTGGTTATTAGGGATTCCCAAGCTTAATGGCTGGTACCCCAACCATGAACCAAAAAGCAGAGGATGCCAGTCAGTAAACCACCTCACATACCCAGAGCCCCAGTCAGTTTCATTCTTCCATATAAACAGGCCACCAAAATCCCCAGATATTTGAGTAAAGCCTAAAATATTAAAAAAGAAAGATAAAAATGAACTAGCAGGGGGCAAATGACCCCACAAAAAGCAATGCTAATCCAAGGGGATCTAAGAGAATTTTTTAAAACCTCAAAATATTATTCTCAGAGATTCTAGAAAATATAGACAAGAAGACAATATCATTTTTTTAAAGTAAACAAGAAAGTGCTTTAGATGAATAATGTAATTCAAGAGAAATATTAGAAGATAAAACCAGGTAAATATCCCAGGACACAGAACAATAGGACAAAGAAACCGAAAATATGGAATAAAGAAACAAAGAGGATAAATCCAGAATATTCAATATCCACTAATGAATTTTGGAAAAACTGGGAGAGAGTACATAGAAAGGAGAAGATTATCAAAGAAATAATATAAGAAAATATCTTCATGTTAAAAGTAAATACATATATATATGTAAATTGTTTGAAACACAAAGAATAAAGAAAAGAGCCTGAAAGATGCCAGAAAGGAGGGAAAAAAATAGGTATCAGGGATTTCCCCGGTGGCTCAACGGTAAAGAATCTGCCTACCAATGCAGGAGACAGGGGCTCCATCTCTGATCTGGGAAGATTCCACATGCCACAGAGCAGCTACGCACACGCGCCACAACTACTGAGCCTGTGCTCTGGAGTGGGGACCTGCAACCTCTGAGCCCACATGCCGCACTTACCAAAGCCCACATGCCCTGCCCGTGCTCCACAAGAAAAGCCATCACAATGAGAAGCCCGCACATCGCAACTAGAGAGCAGCCCCCACTCTCTGCATCTGGAGAAAAGCCCACACAACAATGAAGATCCAGCCAAAAAATAAATGAAATTAAAAAAAAAAGGTAATCAATGAACAAAATTAGTCTGACATCAGATTTTTTTCATCCACAAAGCTAAGTGCTAGAAAACACTAAAGCAATGCCTTCAAAGTTCTGAAAGCAAATGATTTTCAACCAAGGATTCTATTTCCAGCTAAATGAATAGATTACTTAAGTGTAAATGTACAATCAAGATAGCTCTGGTTTACAAGATGTTTTCCTCCTACACATCCTTGTTTAGGAAGTTAACCTGAAGGTATGTTAGGAAACATACACATAAGATCCAAGAAACAGAAATCGCTGTTCGGAAGAGAGTAAATCTCAGGAGAATAGCTTTGGAAAGGCCCTGGAGCCAGGGAATGCAGTGTCCCAGGAAAAAGGTCCCCAAGAAGAACAGAAGGCAGGGGGACTGCATAGATTGAGAAATCTGAAAGAAGAATATTATAAAGCCTATTGGTGGAATTTTAAATAAAGAACCCATTGCAATTTGAAGCTAGGAACATTCTTCACTGAGTGACAGAGAAGTCCTAACATTAGATCCATAGAGAAGGAAGTGTCACACCAACACACTACATACAGCTCTGCAGTAAATATAAATGGAATTGTTGTTTATTGACTTGGAAGATTGAGAATTAGGATAAAAAGGAAGAAAGTGGGTAGTTAAGAGTACTATCCATGGTTAATAGAGTAAAAAATGAAGATTTAATTATGTTTTTCAAGTACCAAAGGTAATCTAAAAAAAAAAAAAAAAAAAACAGTACTCTGTATGGAAACAGACTGCAGTTGTCCCTCAGTATCCACCGGGTGTTGGTTCTGGGACCCCCGGGTTACCAACAACCATGGAAACTCAAGTCCCTTATAGACAATGGCATAGAAAGGGCAGAATGTACTGATATAATTAAATGTAGATGGACATGAGTTTGAGCAAATTCCAGGAGATAGTAAAGGACAAGGAAGCCTGGCGTACTGCAGTTCATGGAGTGGCAAAGAGTCAGACACGACTGAGTGACTGAACAACAAACAACAACAAAATGGGAATGAGAACATAAACAGTGACACAAATAAATTCAGTCCTAATCTAGTGTATCAAGAAGGAAATTAATTTTTAAAAAAATTAAATAAATCAAGATATAGTGGTGTGTGTATATATATAGCTACAACACCCAGCCACATACTTCCCTACCCTCTCCCTCGCTTGCTCGCTCAATCATGTGCAAGTCTTTGAAACCCTGCGGACTGTAGCCCACCAGGTTAGTCTGTGGAATTTTTCAGCAAGAATACTGGAGTGGGTTGCCACGTCTTTCTCCAGGAGATTGAACCCATGTCTCCTGCATCTCCTGCACTGCAGGTGGATTCTTTACCGCTGAGCCATTGAGGAAGCCCTCCCCACCCACAGAGGTGACCAACTTTTAACAGTTTCTGTTTTGATTCTTCTGTTAGTTACTGCTGTTATCTCTAAGATATTGCAGCTTTTACTATAAATTCTTCTGTATTGCTAGACTTTTTTAACCACATGAATTTATTATTTCAAGAAAATTTAATATTCATCAATGCATGGATAAATGAAAATACTCCTTAGCATGTCCCCATCACAGGTAATGTGCTTAAATGTTGCTGGGTCTGATTCTGACTCCTAAAGGTGACAGTGATTATATGTAACAGAAGTGACTCCAGCCACAAAATGATGCAGGATTATTTTATGAAATAAATAGAAGTTGCTCTAGTAACTATCAGGCAAATAAGCACAAGAATTAAATGGATTCTAAAAAAAAAAAAAAAAGAATTAAATGGATTCTTTAAATTGAATTAAAAGAATTCAAGTAATGAAGCCAGAAAAAAAAAAAGTTTCCTTCCTCTTCATATGAGAGTGCTTGCCTGCTTTGGGAAATATGCACAGTGTTTTCACCATGTTGTTGTTCAGTCACCCAGTCATGTCTGACTCTTTCAACCCCATGGACTGCAGCACAGCAGGTCCCTCACCATCTCCCAAAGTTTGCCCAAATTCATGTCCATTGTTTCAGTGATGCCATCCAGCCGTCTCATCAACTGACACGCTCTTGTCCTTCCGCCCTCAGTCTTTCCCAGCATAAGGGACTTTTCCCATGAGTCAGGTGTTCGCATCAGAGAACCAAAATACTGGAATTTCAACTTCAGCATCAGTCTTTCCAACAAGTATTCAGGGTTGATTTCCTTTAAGATTGACTGGTTTGACCTCCATACTGTCCTATGGACTCTCAGGAGTCTTCTCTAGCACCATAGTTTGAAAGCATCAATTCTTCAGCGCTCCACCTTCTTGATGGTCCAGCTCTCACAACCATACCTGACCACTGGGAAGACTATAGCCTTGATTATGCAGACTTTTGCCGGCAGAGTAATGCCTCTGCTTTTCAACACACTAACTAGGTTTACCATAGCTTTCTTGTGAAGAAGCAAACGTCTTCTAATTTTATGGTTGCAGTCACCATCTGCAGTGATTTTAGAGCCCCAAAAGAGGAAATCTGTCACTATTTCCACCTTTTCCCCCTCTATTTGCCATGAAGTAATGGGGCCAGATGACATGATTTTAGTTTTTTTAATATTTAGTTTTAAACTAGCTCTTTCACCTTCCTCCTTCACCCTCATCAAGAGGCTCTTTAGCTTCTCTTTGCTTTCTGCCATTAGAGTGGTACAGTGTCACCACACTGAGGTTCAAACACAAGACTTGCATCTTCTTCCTGGGTCCAATATTTGTGGTAAAGATGATCATGCACCCCATGCACGGCTGCTCCCAATGCATCAGCAAATATGGCTCAGAGACTGTCAGCAAGTCTCAACTCATTTCAGTCTCAGCTGAATAAGCTTCAAGAGGTAGCATTTGGAAAAAGATAACATGCCAAGAAAGCAGACCATACCAAAGCCAGCACCTTGAATTGCACCTAGGAGTAAACTGTGGAACGAGAGGACAAAAACAATGTCCTCCCTGTGGTTTATCAGGCCTCTCTCATTCTCTAAGTTGCATTTTCCAAAGCTGTTACAGGTAGACACTGCAGCAATCTAAACTCAAGGAAGCCTGCCCAGAAAATATATATTGCTATTGTTTAGTAAATGATCTAAATAGTTCCACTTGGCTTCAGTCTATCTGACTTAAGCAAGAATACCCAAATTGTAAATTATTATCTGTCACTAAACTTGAGACCTTTTCTTCTTCTGTCAGCTGAAATTTATGCAGTTTCAAATAACAGATAAATCTTGATGAAATATTTAAAATAATAAATATTCCTGATACTAAACTATAAGCCAGCAGTGCTGATAAAGCAAACTGCTTAATACTATAAGAGCCTGAGAGCTCTTAGTCAAAACTGTGGAGTAAGTAACCTTCAGTGACCCATCTCTATTGGAGCTTCACTCCTGTAAGACCCCATCATCCAAGACCTGCATCTTTCAAGTTCAGCACAATGCTATTTCTCCCTTAGAAAATATATCCTTCCTGGATGTGTCCATCCTCTCCTAGGTCCAGTCATTAGCAGAAGCAGTAAGACCATATTGTGGGAATAATAATACACGAGAATTATTTAAACAATGAAATATACAGAAGGATAAAATTGACTATGTGTTTATGAACATTTGTATGTGACATGCTTATGAACTATCAGAACACAAAAGAGCCTGCTGAGCCTTTAAGTGAATAGCAGTTCTGTATATTTCTTTAGAGTCATAAACAAGGCCAATGAAGAATGAGGAAGTGTTGGGGAAGAATATTCTGAAAAGCATATTTCAGAGAAGAGGGGTGCCCTCACTCCTATTTTCTAGAGAAAACTTAGAACACATTAAAATTCTTACTAAAGTTTACACAGGTAAAAACCCAAAAATCATTTTCTATTCCTAAAACTGCTTAATTTCTACATCCTCCACATTTTTAAGAGTTAATCAAGCTTCTTAACTCTAAGTTATATATTGTTGCAATGTACTCTAAGATTAAATTCCCTCAACAAATTATATTGTTTCACTGAATGCTTCCAGCCACATGTATTATTATTTGTAAGTACAAAACATAATGAGTTCAGACTTTAACACTTTGGTTTAATCATGCAGTAACAGAGCATATAATAAAGGAAGGGGAAATTTTAACTTTTTATAATACTGTGCTTACTCTGATGAGACCAACCGCCAAGTGACAAATGAATCATACAGTTGACTGTGCACTACTTTTGTACTGATTTGCTGAATGTGTTGCTGAATAGTTAATGGTATGTCAGCTATTCATTTACAAATATATATTTCTTGAGATGGCATGCCAAGATATAAAACATTTTCTATGAGCTAGTAGGAAACTTAGCTCAAGTCCTAATTCTTTAAAAAATAAATTTAAGTATATAATTGTTTGGATGAACAATATAAAGGAATCCACATTAATGCTATTAATACATAAAATGCATATTTAAACTGTAAGAATGTGTTTTATTAAATTATATGCTTTACAATGCAACACAAGTTATCTGGGCTGGGCTTGTATGTGTAAAGTGATTGATGAAAGGACACCTAAACCGCTGCCACGTGGTAAGTCAATTACAAGTACACTGAACCAAATGGGACTATAAAGATGTACTAACCCAGAACAATACCATAAGTTATGGGTTCCTAGGAAACTAGGACTTTGGTTCACCATTCAGGAAGTAATCAGAAACCACAAGAGCTTCTTTGAACCTAAGACACTAGAGAGATTGAGACTAAAATGCCCAGATAAAAGAGCACCAGAAGTTTATAGAGATCAAAATAGCAACCACTTCCACAGCTACATAGAGTTTGTAGTATGGAAAACTCTCCCACTCCAGCCAGGCAAGCATGGAGAAGCAGATGATCTCTAGGAGAAAGGTAAAGAGGGACAGAGATAGACATAGAGATAGAAATGGGCATGGACATGGTGCAAACCACTTAAATCTTTATAAATGGTCTTTTTAAAAGAGCCATTTTAGTCTAAGCTACCAGGTATCTTAGATCTTGTGGTTGATTGGACTTTTCCATGTTATAATTCTATATAACTCAATACGATCATGCTGCTGCTAAGTCGCTTCAGTCGTGTCCGACTCTGTGCGACCCCAGAGACAGCAGCCCACCAGGCTCCCCTGTCCCTGGGATTCTCCAGGCAAGAACACTGGAGTGGGTTGCCATTTCCTTCTCCAATACGATCATCAGATCAGATCAGTCGCTCAGTCGTGTCCGACTCTTTGCGACCCCATGAATCACAGCACGACAGGCCTCCCTGTCCATCACCAACTCCCGGAGTTCACCCAGACTCATGTCCATCAAGTCAGTGATGCTATCCAGCCATCGCATCCTCTGTCGTCCCCTTGTCCTCCTGCCCCCAATCCCCCCCAGCATCAGAGTCTTTTCCAATGAGTCAACTCTTCGCATGAGGTAGCCAAAGTACTGGAGTTTCAGCTTTAGCATCATTCCTTCCAAAGAAATCCCAGGGCTGATCTCCTTCAGAATGGACTGGTTGGATCTCCTTGCAGTCCAAGGGACTTTCAAGAGTCTTCTCCAACACCACAGTTCAAAGGCATCAATTCTTTGGTGCTCAGCCTTCTTCACAGTCCAACTCTCACATCCATACATGACCACAGGAAAAACCATAGCCTTGACTAGACAAACCTTTGTTGGCAAAGTAATGTCTCTGCTTTTGAATATGCTATCTAGGTTGGTCATAACTTTCCTTCCAAGGAGTAAGCATCTTTTAATTTCATGGCTGCAGTCACCATCTGTAGTGATTTTGGAGCCCAGAAAAATAAAGTCTGACACTGTTTCCACTGTTTCCCCATCTATTTCCCATGAAGTGATGGGACCGGATGCCATGATCTTCGTTTTCTGAATGTTGTGCTTTAAGCCAACTTGTTCACTCTCCTCTTTCACTTTCATCAAGAGGCTTTTGAGTTCCTCTTCACTTTCTGCCATAAGGGTGGTGTCATCTGCATTTCTGAGGTTATTGATATTTCTCCCAGAAATCTTGATTCCAGCTTGTGTTTCTTCCAGTCCAGCATTTCTCATGATGTACTCTGCATAGAAGTTAAATAAACAGGGTGACAATATACAGCCTTGATGAACTCCTTTTCCTATTTGGAACCAGTCTGTTGTTCCATGTCCAGTTCTAACTGTTGCTTCCTGGCCTGCATACAAATTTCTCAAGAGGCAGATCAGGTTGTCTGGTATTCCCATCTCTTTCAGAATTTTCCATTTATAAATTCCTTAGATATAGACCCCTCAGTGTCTAAACTCAGGTGCTGTGGCACCAGAATGTCTGTGTTTGAATCCTGCCTCCGTTACTTCCTGAGTAAATAAACAGAAATTAACCTTTCCATACTGCACAAGAGGGACAATAATAGTAACCACCTCGTAGAGTTGTAGAGCAGATTCAGCTCCACTACCTAACAAGCATTTCAAACTTAAAATGTCCAAAACTGAATTTCTGACTTTCCCCTTCCAAACCTATTCTTCCCACAGTCTTCACATATCCATCATGAATTTCCTCTTTCCATAGTTCAGGGTAAAAGCTTTGAGTCATAATTAATTCTTCTCTTCCTCTACCTATTGGCTCTTCCTTCCAAACACAAACAAAATCCAACCACTTCTCACTACACTCTACCAGTACACAACCCTGCTCCAAGAACCGTAGTCTCTGCTTTGACCATTCCAACAGCTTCCCAATTGATCTTCTCTTCCAGTCCTTCCCAGCACAGTCTATTCTCAACACAGCAGTTCAAGGAATCCCATTAGAATATAAGTCATATGGTGTCACTTCTCTACTCAGAATCTTCATTAGCTTTGCATCTTCCTTAGAATAAAAGCCTAGGGCTACATGATCAGATCCCTCATTATCTCCTTGACCTCGTCTTCTCCTGCTGCTGCTGCTATGTCATTTCAGTCATATCTGACTCTGTGCGACCCCATAGATGGCAACCCACCAGGCTCCCCCGTCCCTGGATTCTCCAGGCAAGAACACTGTAGTGGGTTGCCATTGCCTTCTCCACTGCATGAAAGTGAAAGGTGAAAGTGAAGTTACTCAGTCGTGTCCGACTCTTAGCGACCCCATGGACTGCAGCCCACCAGGCTCCTCCGTCCATGGGATTTTCCAGGCAGGAGTACTGGAGTGGGGTGCCATTGCCTTCTCCGCTTCTCCTGCTACTCTCCTCCTAACTCACTAGATCCTGCTGCATGGGCTTCTCTGCTGCACCAGGAATGAATGTGCCTTGGCACGTATTCCTTCTTTCTGGGCTTTTCTTTTTCCAGATATCCAGGTGTCTTTAAAACCTACTTCAGGTCTCTTCCCTCCCCACCCCACACACCAAGGAGCATATGGGATATCTCAGTTCCCTGACCAGGGATCAAACCCACATCCCCTGCATAGGAAGCCTGGAGTCTTAACCACTGGATCCCCACATTCACTCACATACCCTTCCTTTCTTTACTCCTTTTTCTCATCATAAAATTTACTACCATAAAACACACTATGTTTAGCTCATTAATATTGATTATCATGGGTCTTCTCCCACTGGAATGTAAATTCCCTGAGGGCAAAGGTTTTTTTCTGTTTATTATTCAGTTATATAGACACATCACTGAGGAGGTACACAGTAAGTATTCGTTAAGTAACTGAATTCAATAAGTTAATAAGTATAAAACATTTTTAAATGTGTCTGACACATACTAAGTGTACAATAAGAATCGAAAGTGAAAGTGAAGTCGCTCAGTCGTGTCTGACTCTTAGCAACCCCATGGACTATAGCCCACCAGGCCCTCTGTCCATGGGATTTTCCAGGCAAGAGTACTGGAGTGGGGTGCCATTGCCTTCTCCGTTAACAACGGCTAGGCATACTAGCTATTGCTTATTCAGGGTATTAGTTTATGTAATCATTTCTAGTTTTTTAAGTCTTCTCAATATATACTTTAATCATGGATTATATTAGCTTTAAAATAGTCCATTGTTTTTAATGTTTTGCTTTTGTTTTGTGTTAAATATGCAATCAGACATTAAAAACTCAAGATCATAAAGCTCCAAAGACATTCTCAACAAGGATTATCTGTTACAAACTAGGTTTTAATAGCTTTTAAATACATATTTTTATAGTCTTTAAACAGTCCCTAAATACATTTTCCCTATGTGGTGGCTCAGACGGTAAAGTGTCTGTCTACAATGCGGGAGAGCTGGGTTCAAGCCCTGGGTTGGGAAGATCCCCTGGAGAAGGAAATGGCAATCCACTCCAGTACTATTGCCTGGAAAATCCCATGGACAGAGGAGCCTGGTAGGCTACAGTCTATGGGGTCGCAAAGAGTCAGACACGACTAAGCGACTTCACTTTCACTTTCACTTTTCACTTTCCATGTGCATTTTAAGTGAGAATTGTAAAAATTTCTAGTGATATATAATTTGTATATATTTATTCATTTTCTACAGTTTCTTAAAGGTTATAAGCTAAATGAGTTTAAATAATCAATAAAGACCATTTTAGTCAAGCTTGTAATTAATTGCTGAGATGGAAAAGAAAAAAATCTAGCATACTATGAGGTTCCTCTATCATTTTCTTCACCTCTTTCTAAATTCCATACATAATAGGTTCATAAGAATACAGACAGTACTCAGGTGGCTCCCTGAATCCAACATAACCAGGGCTCTCTTAATCAGCACTTCTCTATATCTATGGCACAATAGTAGCAAATGTTTATAGTAATTATTCTGACTCACTATTAAGAAGCTTTGATTGTTTTACATGTTTTTAGTGTTATAGGCATTTTATTGTATTATAATCTTTGCTAAATCATTTGTTAAGTTATAATGTATATATGATAATCTTCAATTAACACAAATATTTTCTTTACCAAATGCCTCATTCTTCTACTGAGGCATATTATACCACACCTGTTTTTGTACAGTACTGTATGTTTCCAAGATTAAAAAAATCAGCCATGTTGCCAAATTTCAGCATTTAAAATATAAAAATATTAGCATACAAAATCTAAAATATGAACTAAAATAGTACATATTATTATAAATATTCTAACTGATAAAAGTAATATTGATTAAAAACTGGGCTTAGAATGCTCATTTTAAAACAAAAAACTAAAATACACAGTTTAATTTCTTGAAGGCAGGGGTTTTAGTCAAGAAATGAAATGGACTCTGAATTATGATAATTAATATACCAGGAAAAAGAGTTGCTTGCAATCAGGAAAGTGTTACATTTAGATGACTGCTGCTGCTGCTAAGTCGCTTCAGTCGTGTCCGACTCTGTGAGACTCCATGGACTGACTACTGAAGACAAATCAGAGTAAAGTGAAAGCCTTCAATAATTATCTGGATTTGGCCAGAATACATAAATTTAAGTCAGAGACTATAGAATAAGAGTAAATTCTAGGTCCCTAAGCAAAAGTTTTAGAAGAATCTCCTTCACTCTCTTCCCTACACTAATATATTCCTCTTCATTATGAATTCTAAATAGATACCCTTTTTTCATTGACCCAGTGCATTTAACAGATGTCATTTCTACTACTTATACTTCTTGTCAAGAGTCATGCAGAGGGTTAAGACCTAGGAATACTTTTGAAATCACAAGATAAAAATACTGTCTCAATAGATAGGGCTTGGAGAAGGCAGAATATATGAGAACAAATCTGAAATGACTATAGACTTTCCTTTAACAAAGAGAGAAGTTTATGAAAAGCCCAAATTCAATTATCTAAACACACACACACACACACACACACATGTAGTCAACCTATCTCAATCTGCCAACGAAAGAAGGGGGAGAAACGAGAGGAGTTTAGGGAGATTACACTAAAGGCTAGCTTTTAAGATTTCAAGACAAGCTTTTGTATGTTTTAATATTTCATTTTGTAAGGAGGGAATATAGCATATATATTTTTGCATATTTATCTTTTCTGGTTGACCTACAATGTAAAAGAATCTGAAAAATAATATATATCTAAGAATAATATTCAATTATGTATATATAACTGAATTACTTTGCTATATACCTGAAACAATGTAAATCAACTATACGTCAATTAAAAATAGTACATGAACAATACTCTAGCACTGAACATAGCCAGGTAAAGCATATTTCCCAAAATCTTTGCTTTTCTTGTATTACCAGTGAATTTTAGAATAAAAATAAACATTAAAAAATTTTAAATGCAAAAAAAAATTTTTATTGGTTGAAAATTGGAAACAGTCTAGTGAGAATGTTTCTATGCCTGTATTCACATTATATGAGCTCACATTCTATCGGTAAAACAATAAAAGCAGGGAGTCTTATTTAGACACTTCACAAAACAAAATCATCTATATCATAAAGTAAAAAGATAATATTTCTAGGGTCAAAAGATGTAACTCTATGTCTCAGCGATAACACTACTATTAAAAGAAGCAAAAAATAAAATAAAAAGGCAAAATCCTAAGTTAAGTTTTAAAGAATACTTATGCACAGTTATAGGCTCTCTGAACCTAGGCAGTAAGAAGCAAAATTTGCAGCATCCTGAACAGTGAATTGTCACCCTATAAAACCAAGAGGGTGAGCTTCTCTTATGACTAGCCCTCAAACTTGTGATTTCAGGGTCATATGCAAATATTTGTGTTTTCTTATCTTGTCTCAACCACACAATGCATAGTCCTTTGTTCATGAAAAAGAAATAGACTAAGCTTTTGATAACCAGACTTATTATCAGAAGGGCTATGACTCTCTAAAGTTAATTTCTGCTGAAGGGTTTGTAGGACTTAGAGAGAATAATGAGTTAGGACCAGTACACTTGCACAAAGAATTTTGTTTAAAGCCAAAACCTACTAGATAGGATTAGTACCTGCGAAGAAGAATCTTTCTCAGATACCTACTATCCATGCTGCCCTGCTACATGTACTGTGCCTGTGTGCCCACGCACCCTTGTGTCTGACTCTTTGTGACCCCATGTAGCCCACCAGGGTACTCTGTCCATGGGATTCTCCAGGCAAGAATACTGGAGTGGGTTGTCATTTCCTCCTCCAAAGGATCTTCCCAACCCAGGGATCGAACCTGTATCTCTTGCGTCTCCTGCATTGGCAGGAGGATTCTTTACAACTGCGCCACCTGGAAAGTATTGATAATTGTCAAAAAGTTAGAAATAGCCTAAGGCAATGAAAGTTTCTTCAACAAATGGCATTATTCAAATCTGCCCTTTTAAAACTAGGGCCAGACCCCGAAGGCTGATGAAAACAGCCAACTTCAACATATAACAGCTCCAGTGATATTTCTTTCATTACCTAAAGAGAGTCAAGGACCATTAGCATTACATAGGCAAAGGCTTTTCTAAAAATGCTGAGAGGACCTAGAGGGGCAGGATGGGGGGGTGGTGGAAGGAGGACTTAAGGAGGGAATATATGTATACTTACAGCTGATTCATGGTGTTGTATGGTAGAAACTAACAGCATTGTAAAGCAATTATATGCCAATTTTTTAAATTAATTTTTAAAGATGGTGGGAGAAATCACTTTGCTGTACACCTGAAACTAACACAACATTGTAAATCAACTATACTCCAATATAAGATTTTTTTTAATTAAATAAACAGAAATGGCAGGAGATCTAGCATTTATATTATAATATATAACTGAGCTTTTTACAAAACCAAAGCTTTTTTAATTTGGGGTCTATCTGTTAAAATTGTTCCAAGGTGTATCTTGGCTTTAAAGAAATGATGTAGCTACTTAACTGAACTGGCCTACATTCAAAAGGCTTGGTCTATTGGCACAAAATAATAAAATTGCAGTGAGTTAATACCACTATTAGGACCAATGATTTAAAAGCTGCATTGTCAGCAGTGAAGAATGTAATTTCAGAATTATAATGAAACTCTTCTATAATAAACTTATAAAAATGATATATATGGGATACAGTAGTGTGGGAAAGGTAGACAGTATTCCAAAAATAATCTTTGAGCCCCAGTTATGTACAAAAGCATACTGAGAGCTGACAAATTATTCTGGTCCACAACTTACTAAAAAGTCACACACACACACACACAAACACCCCAAAACGCTATAGACTTTTGAAGTTTGAAAGTATCATAAAAATTATCTAATTTAGCCTCTCAGTCAAAAAAACATTTCTGTAGTTTTCTAAATTGTTTACAATTCAGAAAGCAGAATCTGCTTCTATCTTTTTCTTTTCCCTACAATTTATCTGTTAAAGAAACAGTGACCTTCATTATTCATTACCACATGAACTGGACTCATTAACAATCAGGAAAGAGCCTCATTTTTCTCCTGTCACTGCATGAAACATTCTGTCAGGTCTCCCCTCCTCTATCCTTGACAGCATCTCTTTCAGATTTCTTTTCACAACAGTTTTGCCATCAGGTATTAAAAAGTTAAGTCTTGTCTAAATCAAAACGTTAATGTTACATTTGATTTAGAGCTTCTCCCCTCAAGCCACCTCAGGAATGACTCCTGGTGTGTGGGAAGAAGAGAAACAGTGAGAAGATAAGGAGGAAGGCTCCACTTTGTTCTTTTACGCTTCTTCCTTCCCTCCCCACCCCTATATTTGCCCTTTGCATTTCTGGATCCTAGGAAATGGCAGGGATAAATATACATATATATATATATATATATATATATATATATATATATATCTTGTTTATAATTCTCATTTGACTATTAAATGCACTCTACATGCAGGCTTCCAAATACTAGATCTCACAAGACACATCTGTGGATTGGGAGGAGACCTTCAGTAAGGTCCTATCGTCTGTATGTTTCCTGCAATTGACAGAGAACTCTTCAACCCACCATTATAATCATCACCACTGGCTCTCAGGTTTGCTCTAGTAGACAGCCCTCTTGGATAGGGTCCCCGTGGTTCCAAGGAATTACAATGAAAGTGCAGCCTGACAAACCGCTGACCCCTCCCTTCCTTGCTCTGCAGTCAAAGGCACTTCTACTTCACTGGGTTTTTTTGTCAGTTTTCCCCAGAGGAGCAGCAGACACCGGTTATTATCACACTTTGCTCCAAATTAGGGGGGTCAGCACATCAGGTTCTCTCAAGAAAATGCTCATATTGGGCTTGGGGAGAGGCATGGAAAAAGACCACTAGATTCTAAAATTCTAAAATTTTTGCAAGCAACTGGCCATGGGCTGAGATGCCAATTTGCCATTTCATAGACAACTCTAACTTTTATAAGCAGTACTCGTGAGCTCCCCAAGACTTGATTTGAGGGTAAGGGGAGCACCTCTTTTCCCTCCCTGTAAAAGGAAACAAAGAAAAGCCACACTGTTTTCTACTCCTATGAACTTCTTTCAAAAAATCTTAATTGAATCTCTTCTAAATAGATGAGAAGCAGATGACAGCACTGGTGATCTGACCAACTTACAGTAAAACTGTGGAGCTATGTCTAGCTCCTAACTTTGAAGCGTGGGTGTAATTGTCACCCAATGTCCTAAGCTTTGAGGTCTCCAGTTTTAAGACAAGACATCCTTGATTCCATATACTGTTACAGACGTAACAGTAACAGACTTTTGAATTAAGCTATTTTAATGAGAATTTGTCTTTCTGAATTGTCATCCAACTACCCTAAAGGAGAAATCCAAAATAAAGAGCTGAAGCCCCTTATCCTAATGGCTCTGTCTCTTTAGAATGAAACTGTTATTTGATTGAGCTTTGCCTGTGGTCCAGCCTAGATGGAAAGGGCATAAGCAAAGGTAATTAAAAGGGTTATGACAGCCAGAGCAGCACATTATCCTAATTGCATTCTTCCTGGTGTAAATAAATCCATCTGCTTCAGTCGCCCTACTAGCAAACTAGTCCAAGTACCATATCACACCAGAATATAAATCCTGTATCATAATAATATCGGTCAATGTATTCTCAGTTAGGAATGAATTAGGCAACTATCAGTATATTTATTACTTAATGGAAAAGCTAGACTCCTCATTTTTATAAGATGGATAATTTGTTGACTCTTTAAGACTTAAGAAAATAAAATGCAACCACAGATACTATGTTAGTTTTATTTTTTCACAATTTTTAAATAAATTTAATTATTAGGAAGATAATTAATCCTATAATGTCACATAACTACCTTCATTATTCTAATTCTGTTCATAAATATACAGTTAACTGTAAATATACAGTTAATATAAGTCATGGGAAAAAGCTAAGACCAGAGTCAGAAAACCTAGGTTCACATCTTGGCCCTAGGTCTCGCTGGCTAAGTAATTTTTGGCAAATCACTTAATCTTACTTATCCTTGGTTTCCTAATTTGTAAAATAGCAATGATAATAACATAGTGAAGTTGTCGTTCTTTGTAAAGGGACTATAAATCACTTTGCAAATATTAGCTTTCTCTCACTTTAAAAAAGCATTTTTTTCTGATAGATCCCATAAATAGAATTCACCTAAATGATTAGGAACACAGTCCTTGAAGTCAGACAGCCTCAGTAATCATTCAGTGTCAATAACTATTTGCCGAGCAAATAATGAAATATTTGTTCAGCCTCTTTCTATGTGAGAACGCCTAGTCATGTATGTAAAATATACAAATATCTACCTTAAGTGATTCTCGATCACAGTACATATTAGAAACACTGCGGTTTCTGATTCAATAGGTATTTAAGCATCATTAAACGCCTTTTTGTCTCAATCATTAGAGTTGCACTTAAGATTCACAGGTATTTGGAAGCTAACCCAGGACTGAGAACCACTAAGATACCTCTTAGGGATTAAATGAGATCATGTACACAGATAATGAGAACATGCTTAATTCAAATAGGTATGTAGATTATCCAAAGTTATGGTATTTCCAGTAGTCATGTAAAGATGTGAGAGTTGGGCCATAAAGAAGGCTGAATGCGGAAGAATTGATGTTTTCAAATTGTGGTGCAGAAGACTCTTGAGAGTCCCTTGGACTGCAAGGATATCAAACCAGTCAATCCTAAAGGAAATCAGTCCTGAATATTCACTGAAAGACTGATGTTGAAGCTGAAGCTCCAATACTTTGGCCACCTGATATGAAGAACCCCACTCACTGGAAAAGAACCTGATGCTGGGAAAGACTGAGGGCAAGAGGAGAAGGGGACAACAGAGGATGAGATGGTTGGATGGCATCACTGACCAGATGACATGAGTTTGAGCAAACTCTGGGAGATAGTTGAGGACAGAGAAGTCTGGTGTGCTGCAGTCCATGGAGTCACAAAGAGTTAGATACGACCTAGCCACTGAATAACAAAATGCGGATTATATTCTCCTTTTTAAATATTATATATATTTATGAAAATTATTTCATAAGGAGCATGTAAGAAATACTGTAATCAATTAATTATTAAAGTGGTGGTTCTCAAACTTCAGCATGATTTTAATGAAGGGTAGGAAAAAATTGTAAAAACAAATTACTGGGCCCTATCCCCAGAATTTTAATTCAGCTGGATCACTGAAAGAGCAAGAGAGTTCCAGAAAAACATCCATGTCTGCTTTATTGACTATGCCAAAGCCTTTGACTGTGTGGATCGCAATAAACTGTGGAAAATTCTGAAAGAGATGGGAATACCAGACCACCTGACCTGCCTCTTGAGAAACCTGTATGCAGGTCAGGAAGCAACAGTTAGAAAACTGGACATGGAACAACAGACTGGTTCCAAATAGGAAAAGGAGTACGTTAAGACTGTATATTGTCACCCTGTTTATTTAACTTATATGCAGCATACATCATGAGAAACGCTGGGCTGGAAGAGGCACAAGCTGGAAGCAAGATTGCCGGGAGAAATATCAATCACCTCAGATATGCAGATGACACCACCCTTATGGCAGAAAGTGAAGAGGAACTAAAAAGCCATGAGGAACACATGTATACCTGTGGTGGATTCATTTTGATATTTGGCAAAACTAATACAATTATGTAAAGTTTAAAAATAAAATTAAAAAAAAAAAAGAAAGTGAAAGAGGTGAGTGAAAAAGTTGGCTTAAAGCTCAACATTCAGAAAATGAAGATCATGGCATCTGGTCCCATCACTTCATGGCAAACAGATGGGGAAACAGTGTCAGACTTTATGTTTTTGGGCTCCCAAATCACTGCAGATGGTGATTGCAGCCATGAAATTAAAAGATGCCTACTCCTTGGAAGGAAAGTTATGGCCCACCTAGATAGCACATTAAAAAGCAGAGACATTACTTTGCCAACAAAGGTCCATCTAGTCAAGGCTATGGTTTTTCCTGTGGTCATGTATGGATGTGAGAGTTGGACTGTGAAGAAAGCTGTTCACTGAAGAATTGATGCTTTTGAACTGTGGTGTTGGAGAAGACTCTTGAGAGTCCCTTGGACTGCAAGGAGATCAACCAGTCCATCCTAAAGATCAGTCCTGGGTGTTCATTGGAACGACTAATGCTGAAGCTGAAACTCCAATATTTTGGCCACCTCATGCAAAGAGTTGACTCATTGGAAAAGACCCTGATGCTGGGAGGGTCTTTTGGGGGCAGGAGGAGAAGGGGACGAAAGAGGATGAGATGGCTGGATGGCATCACTGACTCAATGGACATGAGTTTGGGTAAACTCCGGGAGTTGGTGATGGACAGGGAGGCCTGGTGTGCTGCAATTCATGGGGTCACAAAAAGTCGGACACGACTGAGTGACTGAACTGAACTGAAGGTCTGAAATAGAGACTAAGAATTTGTATTTCTAAAAAGTTCCCAGGTAATGCACTGCTGCTGCTCCAAGAATAAAACCACTGGATTAGAGAAACACTGTGTATGTTTGATGATTAGTCACTCAGTTGTATCTGACTCTTTGTAACTCCAAGGACTGAAGCCTGCCAGACTCCCCTGTCCATGGAATTATCCAGGCAAGAATACTAGAGTGGGTTGCCATTTCCTTCTCCAGGGGATCTTCCCGACCCAGTGATCAAACCCACATCTCTTGTGTCTCCTACACTGGCAAGTGAATACTAATGATATTTTAAAAATTATATATATAAGAGCAAACAATAGGCAGAAAATACAGTACCAAAATTTTAGAGTTTAGATGTCAGTAAGATCAATTTTTGGAGAAGGTGATGGCACCCCACTCCGGAACTCTTGCCTGGAAAATCCCATGGACGGAGGGGCCTGGTGGGCTGCAGTCCATGGGTTCGCTAGAAGTCGGACATGACTGAGCGACTTCACTTTTACTTTTCACTTTCATGCATTGGAGAAGGAAATGGCACCCCACTCCAGTGTTCTTGCCTGGAGAATCCCAGGGACGGGGGAGCCTGGTGGGCTGCCGTCTATGGGGTCGCACAGAGTTGGACATGACTGAAGCCACTTAGCAGCAGCAGCAGCAAGATCAATTTTGTTGGATGACTTTAAATACAGTCTCATATGGTACTCAATGAAGCCTTAATTGATACCGTGCCCCTGAGAGAAGCAGGGATGGGAATGTGTAGTCCCATTATACCTTATATTGACTTGAGATGTATCACTGCACTTAACAGCTTTGTATGGAAATGAACTGGTAAGGCATTATTTCCTCCCTTTAGTAGAAAGCAAGCACCGAAAACTTCCAGATGTTCAAGCTGGTTTTAGAAAAGGCAGAGAAACCAGAGATCAAATTGCCAACATCTGTTGGATCATCAAAAAAGCAAGAGAGTTCCAGAAAAACATCCAGTTCTGCTTTATTGACTATGCCAAAGCCATTGAATGTGTGGATCACAACAAACTGGGAAATTCTTCAAGACATGGGAATATCAGACCACCTGACCTGCCTCCTGAGAAATCTGTATGCAGGTCAGGAAGCAACAGTAAGAACTAGAGCAACAGACTGGTTCCAAATAGGGAAAGGAGTACATCAAGGCTGTATATTGTCACCCTGCTTATTTAACTTATATGCAGAGTCCATCATGAGAAATGCTGGACCAGAAGAAGCACAAGCTGGAATCAAGATTGCTGGGAGAAATAACCTCAGATATGCAGAAGACACCACACTTATGGCAGAAAGTGAAGTAGAACTAAAGAGCCTCTTGATGAAAGAGAAAGAGGAGAGTGAAAAAGTTGGCTTAAAATTCAACATTCAGAAAACTAAGATCATGGCATCTGGTCCTGTCACTTCATGGCAAATAGATGGGGAAACAGTGGAAACAGTGAAAGACTTTATTATGGGAGGCTCCAAAATCACTGCAGATGGTGACTGCAGCCATGAAATTAAAAGATGCTTGCTTCCTGGAAGAAAAGTTATGACCAAACTAGACAGCTTATTAAAAAGCAAAGACATTACTTTGCCAACAAAGGTCCATTTAGTCAAAGCTATGGCTTTTCCAGTGGTCATGTATGGATGTGAGAGTTGTACTATAAAGAGAGTTGAGCACTGAAGAATCAATGCTTTTGAATTGTGGTGTTGGAGAAGACTCTTGAGAGTCCCTGAGACATCAAAGAGATCCAACCAGTCCATCCTAAAGGAAATCAGTCCTGAATATTCATTGGAAGAACTGATGCTGAAGCTGAAACTCCAATACATTGGCCACCTGATGCAAAGAACTGACTCACTGGAAAAGATTCTGATGCTGGGAAAGATTGAAGGTGGGAGGAGAAGGGGATGACGGAGGATGAGATAGTTGGATAGCATCACTGACTCAATGGACGTGAGTTTGAGTAAACTCCGGGAGTTGGTGATAGACAGGGAGGCCAAGTGTGCTGCAGTCCGTGGGGTCACAAAGAGTCAGACACAACTGAGCGACTGAACTGAATTGAACTGAAGCACCCTGAAGGTAAGAGATCAAGTCATACTTATCTACATACCCACAGAGCCTAGCACGGTGCTGGTAAGCATTCAATAAAACAATTAATGAATGATTGAAACCTCAGTTTGGACAGAGTAAATTTTGTTATGCGTTTCCCTGGTGGTTCAGTGTTAAAGAATCCACTGGACAATGCAAGAGATGCAGGTTTGATCCCTAGGTGGGAAGATCCCCTAAAGAAGGAAATGGGCAACCCCCTCCAGTATTCTTGCCTGGGAAATCTCATGGACAGAGGAGCCTTGCGGGCTATAGTCCACAAGGTTGCAAAGAGTTGGGCATGACTTAGCAACTAAACAACAGCAAAAAAAACCTTTTTTTTTTTTCGACTCTCATGGTAACTCCACAGACTTTCATGGGAAAGTCTAAAGGTATAGAGACAACCATCTCCCTTTCATCTCTCCATCAGAACCGTGGTTCTCAAATGCAGAGAGGAAGTATGTCCAGAAGGCATCTGGCTATGTTAGGAGACATTTTTGTCAGTCACAACTGGAGAGGGTCCTACTAAGCATTTACTGGGGATGCTGCTAAACAACCTACAATGCCCAGGACAGTCTCCATAACAAAGAAATATCCAGTCCAAAATGTCAAGTGACTATGTTGAGAAACTCAGCATTAGAGGAATCCAAGTGAGCTAATCAAGTACGGGTCCTAAATTCTTCCACCAGCCTCCTAAATAAAAGTTTGACCTAAAACCAAAGAAAGAATATCAACTGCCAACAATTTACAAGTATAGCATTCTGCAACCTGGGGCTGCAGGTCACACAGCTAGTTAGTTTAGAAATAAAATAGTCTCACTCTGAACCAAACACTCCTGAAAACTTTCTTAATTCTGGGCCAGCTGATCCATTCATCTAATCTGAACATGACCAGTAGCTAATCAACCACTAATTGCTCTTGATAGCTCACTTTCTGTGCCTCAGCAGGACTGCCTGTGGCAGGAGAACTCTATCTTTTAGATGTTGTTTTGATAATGATTTAACTCATCTTTATCATTTCCCTGCATTCAGTTACATGGCTCAGCTCTTCTTTGTCGGACTAGGCCTGTTTAAATATTAATTTTAATCTTGGTTAGAAGCAATTTGCAACATAACCTGATGGGAAGATAATGAAACAGCATCCTTAACAGTCAGAAGCAAGAAAAATAAACAACCGTGACCTTCCCCCTTCTTTTTAAATAAGCCCTGAATGTCATTCCAAAGAGACTGCTCCTAGAACCATCTGCAACCAGCACACTCTTGTTTTTAGTACCTTGGGTACTTCCAGATTTCCCAGTCCACAACCACTCTTTTTTCCGCTGCCTTGTACAAAACACATGTTAACCATCAGGCATACGACAGAAGAATAAATGGATTTCAGGCAAGCCAGCGGGGGAAACAGAAGGTAAACTTTGTCAGCTATAGATATGAACGTGGCAGAGAAAAAGAAGTATGAGAAAACAGAGGCTGATCTGGAGGCAAGCTTGAGGGTGAGGATAATTTACGGGGTAGAGCACGTTTGCTGTAAGAAAAAGCTAGCTTGGACCATGCTTCTAATTGTCTGTAGTTCCCATTTCCAGAAAAGACAAAGGAGGACAAAAGGAAGCAAGGAATGAGGGGAGGAAGAAAGGGTAAAGTGAAGAAGGAAAAGAGAAAGGACACTGAAATAAGCATTTATTCAATACCTACTACACATACAATGCTATATATTGATACTTTGTCATTTGTTATGTTATTTAACCCTCACAAAAGTCCTCACAAAAGGTACTTACTTTTATCTGTATCATAAGATATTGTCTCCGATTCTCAGATAAGGAAAATGAAGTGCAGAAAAGTTAAGTAACTTGCCCAGGATCACAGAGTTGGGATTCTAAAACCAAGCAGGACTCTGTGGGGCTCCCAGGTACAGAGGCCTTCCTGTTTCCCATTTCTTGTAGGCAAGACTCCAGCCTCCAAACCTTCCCGAGTTCCAGAAGGCAGATTCAAACAATTGCTAATCAAGGGAGAAGCAACCAAAACCTGAGGCAAGATTACAGGTACCAGAGAAACTTGTCAAAATTAGACCAACCACCTGAGTCAGATTAAGGGCTGCAAACCCTGCTCACACCTTCGTCTTGTCAGAGACCCCAGCTTTGAATCATTGTTATAAAACCCCTCATCAAATCCTCTGAATTGGAACACTTAGTTTTTAGAAGCAGGAGTCAGCTGCATTCCCCTCTTCCCTGACAAAGTAATAAAACTTTCCTTTTCTACTTCACCCAAAACTGTCTCTGAGATTTGATTCAGCACAGGTGTATAGAGAGGCAGAGTTCTCAGTAACAAACTGAACACAGATATCTTGTCTCAAAGCCCAGAAAAAACAGAAGGGGTAGCCTCTGGAAAGATAATGTTAAAAATGTTAAGAAAATTCATTCTGTGAACACATGATCAGGCATGATAGGAAACTGAACTGACATATGAGGCTGCATGATCCACAATAAGATATCCAATCCCTATACCTACTTCCTAATGTATTCCTTTCTTAAGTTATATAATAATTATTCCTTTACTTTCTCAAGAGATAATTGTGGAACACTAAGTATGAGCAAGGCACTGTGCTAATTGCCATCAAAGGTACACCTGTGAACAACGCATGTTATTCACAGTCTAGTAGGGAAGAAAGGGGGAGAAGGCGATGGCACCCCACTCCAGTGTTCTTGCCTGGAGAATCCCATGGATGGAGGAGCCTGGTAGGCTGCAGTCCATGGGGTCGCTAAGAGTCAGACACGACTGAGCAACTTCACTTTCACTTTCCACTTTCATGCATTGGAGAAGGAAATGGCAACCCACTCCAGTGTTCTTGCCTGGAGAATCCCATGGACGGAGAAGCCTGGTAGGCTGTAGTCCATGGGGTCGCACAGAGTCGGACATGACTGAAGCGACTTAGCAGCAGCAGCAGCAGCAGGGAAGAAAGGGGCTTCCAAGGTGGCTCAGTGGTAAAGAATTTACCAGCCAATGCAGGAGACATGGATTCTATTTCTGGGTCAAGAAGATCCCCTGGGGAAGGAAATGGCTATTCACTCCAGTACTCTTGCCTGGGAAATCCCTCAAACAGAGCAGCCTGGAGGGCTACAGTCTACCGGGTCGCAAAAGAGTCAGATGTGAGTTAATGACTAAAAAACAACAAGGAAGAAAGACAAGTATACATGCAATTAAAATAAAATTTGATAGATGCTACAGCAAGTGAAACCCCAAAGAGGTATAAGAACATGTAAGTATTGACAAGGAGGTCTGTCAGACACAGTTTCAAGTTGAGGCTTAAGGCATGAGTAAGAAAAGTCCATGACATTGAACAGGAGGAAGTGATCAAGGCCATTCCCAAGAAAAGGAAATGCAAAAAGGCAAAATGGTTGTCTGAGGAGGCCTTACAAACAGCTATGAAAAAAACAGCAGCAAAAGGCAAAGGAGAAAAGGAAAGATATACCCATTTGAATGCAGAGTTTCAAAGAATAGCAAGGAGAGAAAAGAAAGCCTTCATCAGTGATCAATGCAAAGAAACAGAGGAAAACAATACAATGGGAAAGACTAGAGATCTCTTCAAAAAAATTAGAGATACTAAGGGAAATTTTCATGCAAAGATGGGCACAATAAAGGAAAGAAATGGTATGGATCTAACAGAACCAGAAGATATTAAGAAGAGGTGGCAAGAATACACAGAACTATACAAAAAAGATCTTCATGACCCAGATAATCATGGTGGTGTGATCACTCACCTACAGCCAGACATCCAGGAATGCTAAGTCAAATGGGCCTCAGGAAGCATCATTACAAACAAAGCTAGTGGAAATGATGGAATTCCAGTTGAGCTATTTCAAATCCTGAAAGATGATGCTGTGAAAGTGCTACACTCAATATGTCAGCAAATTTGGAAAACTCAGCAGTGGCCACAGGACTGGAAAAGGTCAGTTTTTATTCCAATGCCAAAGAAAGGCAATGCCAAAGAATGCTCAAACTACTGCACAATTGCACTCATCTCACATGCTAGCAAAGTAATGCTCAAAATTCTCCAAGCCAGGCTTCAGTGGTATGAGAACCGTGAACTTCCAGATGTTCAGGCTGGATTTAGAAAAGGCAGAGAAACAAGAGCTCAAATTGCCAACATCAGTTGGATCACTGAAAAGGCAAGAGAGTTCCAGAAAAACATCTACTTCTGCTTTATTGACTATGTCAAAGCCTTTGACTGTGTGGATCACAACAAACTCTGGAAAATTCTGAAAGAGATGGAAATACCAGACCACCTGACCTGCCTCCTGAGAAATCTGTATGCAGGTCAAGAAGCAACAGTTAGAACTGGACATGGAACAACAAACTGATTTCAAATAGGGAAAGGAGTTCGTCAAGGCTGTATATTGTCACCCTGTTTATTTAACTTCTATGCAGAGTACATCATGAGAAATGCTGGGCTGGAAGAAGCACAGGCTGGAATCAAGATTTCTGGGAGAAATATCAATAACCTCAGATATGCAGATGACACCACCCTTATGGCAGAAAGTGAAGAACTAAAGAGCTTCTTGATGAAAGTGAAAGAGGAGAGTGAAAAAGTTGGCTTAAAGCTCAACATTCAGAAAACGAAGATCATGGCATCTGGTCCCATCACTTCATGGCAAATAGATGGGGAAACAGTGAAAACAGTGTCAGACTTTATTTTGGGGGGCTCCAAAATCACTGCAGATGGTGATTGCAGCCATGAAATTAAAAGACGCTTACTCCTTGGAAGAAAAGTTATGACCAACCTAGACAGCTTATTAAAAAGCAAAGACATTACTTTGCCAACAAAGGTCCATCTAGTCAAAGCTATGGTTTTTCTGGTAGTCATGTATGGATGTGAGAGTTGGACTATAAAGAAAGCTGAGCACAGAAGAATTGATGCTTTTGAACTGTGGAGTTGGAGAAGACTCTTGAGAGTCCCTTGGACTGCAAGGAGATCCAACCAGTCCATCCTAAAGGAGATTAGTCCTAAATATTCATTGGAAAGACTGATGCTAAAGTTGAAACTCCAATACTTTGTCCACCTGATGCAAAGAACTGACTCATTAGAAAAGACCCTGTTGTTGGGAAAGATTGAAGGCAGGAGGAAAAGGGGACGACGGAGGATGCAACAGGTTGGATAGCATCACCAACTCAATGCATATGAGTTTGAGTAAACTCCGGGAGTTGGTGATGGACAGGGAGGCCTGGCGGGCTGAAGTCCATGGGGTCACAAAGAGTCGGACACCACTGAGCAACTGAACTGAACTGAATTGAAGATAAGTGAAAGCACCTTTCTTCTGTTAACACTGAGTTTGAAGGAATTGCACATGTGTGTGCACACTGACTCAAAATAATATTCTAATTCCAGGTCATAAATGGAAGGCCTCTGTTGCTCCATCTGCCACATTATCCATAGACAATACAGCCAATTTCAGAGCATGTGGTAAAAAGCCACATTGGACTAAAAGTCGGATCTGAATTTCAATCCAAGCTTGCCCAAGTTCTGACTGAGTAACTTTGGAAAAGTAATTTTAACCTCCCTGAGCCTAAATTTGCTGCTGCTGTTGCTGCTGCTATTTAGTCGCTAAGTCGTGTTCAACTCTTTGTAACCACATGGACTGTAGCCCACCAGGCTCCTCTGTCCATGGGGATTCTTCAGGCAAGAAACTGGAGTGGGTTGCCATTTCCTTCTCCAGGGGATCTTCCCAACCCAGGGATGGAACCCAAGTCTCCTGTTTGGCAGGTGGATTCTTTACCTCTGAGCCTGGCAAGTCCAAGCCTAAGTTTACTCATCTTCAAAAGGAATTAAGCTAAACCATTTCTAAAATCTTTCCCACTTTTAGCATAGATAACGTAGGGTTTAAACTCATAGTTTTAACTCTAATGACTTCTAAGTACACACCACAGCTTGCTAATCAGAAATTGGTTAGAAACTATCAGTATTTTAGACTTTTATATTGATGATTATTTCAAGTTACATTTTAAAAAAAAATGAACTCACCACATGAATTTTACAATCAATATTAAAAGAAAAACTGACATCATAAATGGAAATAGATCAGCTTTGGAAAAATTGAAATGAAAAGGTAAAGTTCCAAAAGGGAAAAAAAAGAACATGTTTAAACATAGTAGTAGTCTTCTAAGCCAAATCCAAAGTTCATTACAGTCTCCAAATGAAATGTTAAAAGATAGAAATTTTCCTGACCTTAGCATAATATCTAACTGCCTACAAAAATAATAATAAGACCAACAGAAAAGCTGAATTCCAATCTTAATAATATTTCATTATTATTGTAAAAGTTGTACAAAAGATTTTACATTATTATTGAAAAACCTGAAAAAGTTGACAGGTCAACTTTTTAAAAGTGTTCATAAGTCAAATGTAAAATGGCATTCAAAATTACAATGAAATGCAAATTCCCTGGTAGTCAAGTAGTTAGGATTCGGAGCTTTCACTGCCCTGGTCCAGGTTCAATCTCTGGACAGGGAACTGAGATCCCACAAGCTGTGCAGCACCGCCAGAAAGTTATAATGTAATGATAGAGTGATGTGTAATTTGACAGTAAGCAACAAAAACTCCATGCTGCCTTGATTTTAGAAATGGGAAAAATTACACCTGCAGACCTTCCCTACCTCGTGAAGATTACTGAGTTAACAATTATAAAGGTGCTATACCTTGGAAGAAAATTAGCAATGCAACAGGAACAGGGAAAGAGGCTATGGTACCATTTTCTTTTAAATCATTTTAGTAAAAAAGATTATTAAACTCACAATTTTAATAACAATATAAGAATCAACTTGGGTTTTCAATGTATATTTTACCCCAAATTTCAAAGTGAGACATATAAAGTTAACACAAATATATAAATTCATTTGTCAACTCTTAAAATTAATTTGATATTACATATCTGCAGTTTTTAATGAAATAATTTTTAATAAATTCCTTTTTGTTAAATAAGACTGACCCAAAATTAGAAAATATTTATAACAAAAGAAGGGAGGGAGGGAGGAAAGGAGGAAGGTATCTGAAAAGATATTTTCTCTTTCCTCCCTCCAGTATTTTGAGGGAGATAGAAGCTCCAATACTTTGGCCACCTGATGTGAAGAACTGACTTATTGGAAAAGACCGTGATGCTGGAAAAGATTGAGGGCAGGAGGAGACAGGGATGACAGAGGATGAGATGGTTGGATGGCGTCACCAACTCAATGGACATGAGTTTGAGCAAGCTCTGGGAGTTGGTGACAGACAGGGAAGCTGGGCATGCTGCAGTCCATGGGGTCACAAAGAGTCGGACACGACTGAGTGACCGAACTGAACTGAACTGGACTTGTAGCCTGCCAGGCTCCTCTGTCCATAGATTTCCGTAATATATCCAGAATTATACTAGATATTTTAGATTAAAAGGTAAATATCACACAATCAGGACTCTCAAGGTGTTCATAGTCTAGAGGTAGGTATTTACGAAGAAACCTACAGGAAAGAACAACCAACAGGCACATGGCAAAGTCCCTTTGGTGCAATCCCATAAAACTCTAGACCAACTCCAGACAGGTGACAACTTACAGAGAGCCCGGTTTGATTCAGGAAAATTAATCCAAGACACAGGAAGATTGGAAGCAGTCCTAGGAAAGAACAGTTTCTAGCAGACTTACTTGGGCAAAGGGCACTGTTCTCTCCTGCCTGAAACACACACTTCCCTGATAATATTACCAGGATAATGGGAGGCAGGGTAAGCTACAGTGATAGTTTGACCCTGAGATGTTAAGCCAGTGACTGATTTCCTGTTAGGCTTTTGGTTCCTTTTGCTTCAGGGCACAAGTAAGACTAAAGACCCCCTGGAGAACTGAGAAAGCAGATGGACAAATAAACTCTACACTTTAAATCTTAAATCAATATAGAAGGACAAATAGACCTAAGTGGAAGATGTAATGGGGGAAGCAAAGAGGAAAAATTTAACTGTTTTTGTAGGGAGTGTCAAAGGGGAAGATGGGGATGAAAGTTTAACAGAGTAGTGACATTGTGCTGAGGTTTGAAGGATAAATAGGAATTTTCAGCATTATACACACACACACACCCCATCACAAAGGCAGAGGAAGCATAAAAGAATGCGTGTGGTCCCAGTACTAGAATGGTGGGTCCTTAAGTTTAGGATGGGTGTGGAAAAGATGAAGCAGGAAAGATTCTGAGGGGTCAGATTCTAGAGAGTCTGATATACCTTCGTGTGGAATTTCTATTTTGTCCTAGGTAGAGGTGATGGAGGAGAAGGCAATGGCACCCCACTCCAGTACTCTTGCCTGGAAAACCCCATGGATGGAGGAGCCTGGTAGGCTGCAGTCCATGGGATCGCTGGGAGTTGGACACGACTGAGTGACTTCACTTTCACTTTCACTTTCCTGCATTGGAGGAGGAAATGGCAACCCACTCCAGTGTTCTTGCCTGGAGAATCCCAGGGACGGGGGAGCCTGGTGGGCTGCCGTCTATGGGGTCGCACAGAGTCGGACACGACTGAAGCGACTTAGCAGTAGCAGCAACAGCAGAGGTGATGGAGGGCCATTACTTTAAGACTGTGAAATGATCAAACATGCATGGTGGTAGTAGCATATCTGCAATACTGTGAAAAATAAGTTAAGAGATGATTTAGGCCTTATGCAAAGAGACCTTTTAGTGTACAGGTAGTTCTAATCCATACTAGAAATGAGGAGTGCTGAATTATATCTATGACAGTGAAGGTAAAGAAAAGTAGATACTATCAGGATCAGTAGTAATGACCAACTTCATTTGCTTGAGCAAAGGCCTGTAAAAGAGTGTCAAGGATGACTCCAGATTCCCCACTTGTGCAGCCAAGTGAATAAAGGTGATGATAAATAAAACCTCAACTATAGAAAATTATATATGAACAAAACTAGTGTAATCTGCAAATGAAAAGTTGGATTAGGACAATGAGATGCTTTGTTCTATTACATGCAAAAAAAAAATTTTGATTGAAGCTATATTTAGGTTTAAATGCACATTCTTTACTAGTTAATAACTTTGAGTAGATTATTTAACTTCTATATAGTCTTAGCCAACATTAATTTGTTTATAATTCATCTTGTTTCAAAGAAGATTTAAAGTACTTTATAAAACTACATACATTTCAACAAAACAAAGTATATATAGAAAGATGATGACAGGAAAAAGAATAAAGATGTGAAAAACAAAATTAATTCACAAATGCATAATTTATGATTCCATAGTCTTACATAAGAAGTGGGCTCATTCTCAGTTTTGAGCTTCCAAGCTACCCTTCCCAGCTTAAAAAAAACTAAGATCATGGCATCCAGTCCCTTCACTTCATGGCAAATAGAAGGGGAAAAGGTGGAAGTAGTGACAGATTTCCTCTTCTTGGGCTCTACAGATGGTAACTGCAGCCATGAACTTAGAAAATGATTGCTTCTTGGTAGGAAAGCTGAGACAAACCTAGACTGTGCGTTAAAAAGCAAAGACAGCACTTGGCCGACAAAGGTCCATATGGTCAAGGCTATGGTCTTTCCAGTAGTCATATATGGATGTGAGAGCTGGACAGAAAAGAAAGCAGAGTGCCGAAGAATTGATGTTTTCAAACTGTGGTGCTGGAGAATACTCTTGCGCGTCCCTTGGAAAGCAAGGAAATCAAACCAATCAATCTTAGAGGAAATCAACCCTGAAACACCAAGGTATATCAGAAGGATGAATGCTGAAGCTGAAGCGCTAATACTTTGGTCACCTGATGTGAACAGCTAACTCACTGGAAAAGACCCTGATGCTAGGAAACATTGAAGGAAGAAAGAGAAGGGAGCAACAGATGATGAGATGGTTGGATAGTATTACCAGTTCAATGTACATGAACTTGGGCAAATTCCAGGAGATGGTGAGGGACAGGGAAGACTGGAGTGCTTTAGTTCATGGGGTCACAAAGAGTTGGTCATGACTTGGTGACTGAACAATAACAAGCTATCTATCCATATGGGAAACCCAATGAATTTCATGACTTATTTTGTCTATTGTTAGCTAGTGACACTCAGAAAAACTTCATCAGGTACTCATAATGCAGATACTTCATAAAAGAGTGATCAGCATGAGAAATACATCCTTGAACCTCATATGACTTCATATGTCAAGTTTTTCAATGCCAGTCAGCACTACAATAACTAAACACAAATCAGCAAAAGCATGTCTATGTGGGGTCAAAATAATAAGCTGGATAAAGAGCTATCTCAGGGTCTGGATGATACTAGTCAATCTAATCACACTAGGACCACAGCCTTGTCTAACTCAATGAAACTAAGCCATGCCCGTGGGGCAACCCAAGACGGGCGGGTGATGGTGGAGAGATCTGACAGAATGTGGTCCACTGGAGAAGGGAATGGCAAACCACTTCAGTATTCTTGCCTTGAGAACCCCATGAACAGTAGGAAAAGGCAAAATGATAGGACACTGAAAGAGAAACGCCCCAGGTCAGTAGGTGCCCAATATGTTACTAGAGATCAGTGGAGAAAAAACTTCAGAAAGAATAAAGGGATGGAGCCAAAACAAAAAGAATACCCAGCTGTGGATGTGACTGGTGATAGAAGCAAGGTCCGATGCTGTAAAGAGCAATATTGCATAGGAACCTGGAATGTCAGGTCCATGAATCAAGGCAAATTGGAAGTGATCAAATAAGAGATGGCAAGATGAATGTCGACATTCTAGGAATCAGCGAACTGAAATGGACTGGAATGGGTGAATTTAACTCAGATGACCATTATGTCTACTACTGCGGGCAGGAATCCCTCAGAAGAAATGGAGTGGCCATCATGGTCAACAAAAGAGTCTGAAATGCAGTACTTGGATGCAATCTCAAAAACGACAGAATGATCTCTCTTCGTTTCCAAGGCAAACCATTCAATATCACAGTAATCCAAGTCTATGCCCCAACCAGTAACGCTGAAGAAGCTGAAGTTGAATGGTTCTATGAAGACCTACAAGACCTTTTAGAACTAACACCCAAACAAGATGTCCTTTTCATTATAGGAGACTGGAATGCAAAAGTAGGAAGTCAAGAAACACGTGGAGTAACAGGCAAATTTGGCCTTGGAATACAGAATGAAGCAGGGCAAAGACTAATAGAGTTTTGCCAAGAAAATGCACTGGTCATAACAAATACCCTCTTCCAACAACACAAGAGAAGACTCTATACATGGACATCACCAGATGCTCAACACCAAAATCAGATCGATTATATTCTTTGCAGCCAAAGATGGAGAAGCTCTATACAGTCAGCAAAAACAAGACTGGGAGCTGACTGTGGCTCAGACTATGAACTCCTTATTGCCAAATTCAGACTAAAATTGAAGACAGTAGGGAAAACCACTAGGCCATTCAGGTATGACCTAAATCAAATCCCTTATGATTATACAGTGGAAGTGAGAAATAGATTTAAGGGCCTAGATCTGATAGATAGAGTGCCTGATGAACTATGGAATGAGGTTCATGACATTGTACAGGAGACAGGGATCAAGACCATCCCCATGGAAAAGAAATGCAAAAAAGCAAAATGGCTGTCTGGGGAGGCCTTACAAATAGCTGTGAAAAGAAGAGAAGTGAAAAGCAAAGGAGAAAAGGAAAGATATAAACATCTGAATGCAGACTTCCAAAGAATAGCAAGGAGAGATAAGAAAGCCTTCCTCAGCGATCAGTGCAAAGAAATAGAGGAAAACAATAGAGTAGGAAAGACTAGAGATCTCTTTAAGAAAATAAGAGATACAGAGGGAAAATTTCATGTAAAGATGGTCTCAATAAAGGAAAGAAATGGTAGGCACCTGACAGAAGCAGAAGATATTAAGAAGAGGTGGCAAGAATGCACAGAAGAACTGTACAAAAAGATCTTCACGACCAAGTTAATCACAATGGTGTGATCACTCACCTAAAGCCAGACATCCTGGAATGTGACGACAAGTGGGCCTTAAGAAGCATCACAAACGAAGCTAATGGAGGTGATGTAATCTCATTTAAGCTATTTCAAATCCTAAAAGATTATGCTGTGAAAGTGCTGCACTCAACATGCCAGGAAATTTGGAAAACTCAGCAGTGGCCACAGGACTGGAAAAGGTCAGTTTTCATTCCAATCCCAAAGAAAGGCAATGCCAAAGAATGCTCAAACTACCGCACAATTGCACTCACCTCACACGCTAGTAAAGTAATGCTCAAAATTCTCCAAGCCAGGCTTCAGCAATATGTGAACCGTGAAGTTCCTGATGTTCAAGCTGGTTTTAGAAAAGGCAGAGGAATCAGAGATCAAATTGCCAACATCCGCTGGATCATGGAAAAAGCAAGAGAGTTCCAGAAAAACATCTATTTCTGCTTTATTGACTATGCCAAAGCCTTTGACTGTGTGGATCACAATAAACTGTGGAAAATTCTTCAAGAGATGGGAATACCAGAAAACTTGATCTGCCTCTTGAGAAATCTGTATGCAGGTCAGGAAGCAACAGTTAGAACTGGACATGGAACAACAGACTGTTTCCAAATAGGAAAAGGAGTTCATCAACGTTGTATATTGTCACCCTGATTATTTAACTTATATGCAGAGTACATAATGAGAAACCCTGGACTGGAAGAAACACAAGCTGGAATCAAGATTGCCCGGAGAAATATCAATAACCTCAGATATGCAGATGACACCACCCTTATGGCAGAAAGTGAAGAGGAACTCAAAAGCCTCTTGATGAAAGTGAAAGTGGAGAGTGAAAAAGTTGGCTTAAAGCTCAACATTCAGAAAACGAAGATCATGGCATCGGTCCCACCACTTCATGGGAAATAGATGGGGAAACAGTGGAAACAGTGTCAGACTTTATTTTTCTGGGCTCCAAAATCACTACAGATGGTGACTGCAGCCATAAAATTAAAAGACACTTACTCCTTGTAAGGAAAGTTATGACCAACCTAGATAGCACATTAAAAAGCAGAGACATTACTTTGCCAACAAAGGTTCGTCTAGTCAAGGCTATGGTTTTTCCAGTAGTCATGTATGGATGTGAGAGTTGGACTGTGAAGAAAGCTGAGCACCAAAGAATTGATGCTTTTGAACTGTGGTGTTGGAGAAGACTCTTGAAAGTCCCTTGGTCTGCAAGGAGATCCAACCAGTCCATTCTGAAGGAGATCAGCCCTGGGCTTTCTATGGAAGGAATGATGCTAAAGCTGAAACTCCAGTACTTTGGCCACCTCATGCGAAGAGTTGACTCATTGGAAAGACTCTGATGCTGGGAGGGATTGGGGGCAAGAGGAGAAGGGGACGACAGAGGATGAGATGGCTGGATGGCATCACTGACTCAATGGACGTGAGTCTGAGTGAACTCCAGGAGTTGGTGATGTACCGGGAGGCCTGTCATGCTGTGATTCATGGGGTTGCAAAGAGTCGGACATGACTGAGCAACTGATCTGATCTGATAGGAATGAAAAGACTATATGCTTATTCCTCCCTACATGAGGAGATTCCTCATAAACAGCCCTAACCTCAAGTTACTCAAGGATACCATCGTGCCAACTTCCCATCCCTGAGGGATTCTTGATGGTTGACTTGACCTCTGGTCTGCCAGTGGCCATTCTCAAGGTTCTTCAGCCTTCATTTCAGTTCAGTCAGTCAGTCGTGTCCGACTCTTTGCGACCCCATGAACTGCAGCATGCCAGGCCTCCCTGTCCATCACCAACTCCCAGAGTTCACTCAAACTCATGTCCGTCGAGTTGGTGATGCCATCCAGCCATCTCATCCTCTGTCATCCCCTTCTCCTCCTGCTCCCAATCTCTCCCAGCATCACAGTCTTAGTACATACAAATACCCAGTTTTCAGAAATACAAGATGTAGCATAAAACCACACTAAATAGGACCAGCTGAAAGAAAGCCTAGACTCATGAAAGTTCTCAGTATTCAAAAGATATTCCATTCTTTTAACATAATATAAACAATTAGCTAAAAATATTACCATTAGAATTCTTCAAAGGCTTGTTTTAGTAAGTTATTTCTAATTAATATACTTTTCTACCATTTAGTGCTGCCAAAAACTTAAAAATGGCTTGTTTGCCAAATGGTTTAAATAGGTTACATGCTTCTCTTGATCCATATAAACTTATGTATAGTCAATTAATTTGCTTATCCATCATACTTAAGGCATTGATTCAGAATCAGGTAAAGAGAATTTACAGAGGTTAAAACATAACCAGTCTTGACCTTAGAATTTGGCATGTGAACCACATGTCTTTTTGTCTTTGGGTTGTGTCTATAGATTACTAAATAAAGTTTGTGTGTCAGAAGTATGATAATTATTCAATGCAGAATTTCTATTGCATGTATTTTAATGTAAGTCTTTCTTAAGACTAAGAAGGGCAAGAGAAGGGGTGAATTCCAGCATTATTCTTTTTTTATTTAAATTTATTTTTAATTGGAGGATAATTGCTTTACAATATTGTGTTGGTTTCTGCCACATATCAACATGAATCAGCCATAGGTATATGCAACAGTACTCTTTATAACTTCAAGTCTGTCCTACCTGCCACAACTAAGATATCCCTGGACAGGTTTATTTATGAACAAAGATCTTTTTTAAATAACATAATGCTTCTTTTTTAGTCCTAGATATTCTTTCACTACAGTAAAGGTGTTAAATCAGCAGAATCAAAGTCATTGCCATGGAAAAAGAATGTGATAACATTTTTATGCAGCCAAACAAAGTAAGTATGAATAAGAGTATGAGAACAGTGGATAAAAAGAAAAAAGAACTTAATGCAAAGTGAAAAGTACTGTTAATACCAGAACTTGTGAAGTATGAATGTTCATTAAGTAGCTTTTATAGTTTTTTCTAATTTTATGATTCATGATATTCTTAAACTAATACTAATAAAATGTATATATAGGCTAACTTCATGACTGTTGAGTTTTTTTGTAGGGCAAGCCTAGAGTGATAATACACTTTTAATAAACTTTTAATGTCAATTTAAAAATCTTACTTTTATCTCTGGATTTGGACATTCAAACACAATCCAATGAACTGCCAAATGTACATAAAAAGAACCTGTCCTTCAAGTTTTTTAAATACATAAATTTTAAATTGCTTCTTATAAAACTGGATTTAAAATTTCTCATCCTTTCACTCAACAAGCACTTAGGGCAGTCGTGACTTAGTTCAGAGTCTTCCTTGTCAGATAATGCACACATCGACAGTCGGACTATGAAGGGTGCGACTGAAGTCCTAATGGCCAAAAGAGGCCACGGGAAAAATGGCTGAGAGACTACCCAGCCTTTCTTATTAAAGAGCTAGAGCTTAACAAATCATCCTGTTCTTGATTATTTCTTTCATAAAACTGTCAGACAGATGCCGAATAGGAATCAGCAATATAAAATTGTGGTTCCCCAACTGAATCAAGGATTCTTTTTACCATAACTTTAATGTCCCTCTAATGGCATGGGCCCAGTGGGAAACAATGCAAGTTTATAAAAATAGTAAAATACAAGGGGACCCAACAGAAGGCAGGACAGGGAGGGGGAGAGAAAGCAAAGACAAAAAGAAAAAAGCCTGTCTTTATTTGAATTTAATTTTTAAACAGCTGTGCCTCATCTAAACGTAGAACAATGGCATAGGTCAAACAGACTCTTTCAGAAGGAGCTTGCTAGCTCCTCTCTGAAAGAATGAAAAAAATGATGGGGCTACCCCAGGATTTCTTGGCCTCGGCACTGTTGACAATTTGAACCAGATAATTCTTTGTTGTGAGGGCTGTCCTGGGCATTACAAAATGTTTATCATCATCCCTGGTCTCTACCCACCAGAAACCAATAGCACCACCCCAGTAATGACAATCAAAAATGTCTTCAAGACACTGCAAAATTGCCTCTGGTCAAGAACGACCAGGCTTGCCCCTACACAAAATATTTTTAAACTTGTCCTTAGTTCCTTCTGAGCTTTCCAGCTGACAGAATGGACTGCTACAGTCATTAACATGATGACTGGCACACTTTCCTCTCATGGCAACTTTCTCCTACCGTGGTATATTTTATTAAATATTTCATCAGGAAATCCATTTCTATTTCTCTTCTCATACTATATTTAATATTTTTAAAGATAATCTGTTTACAGAAATAAAAGGCAAAAAAGAAACATCCTTATAACTAAGTAATACAAAACCATTGTACATTAATTCCCTCCTTATCTCCCCAAGAAATTGTCCTAGAAAGCAGCCAAAATTTAAAATAGTGAAAGAAAGGACTTCCCTGGTGGTCCAGTGCTTACGATTCTGCCTGCCAATGCAGGGGACGTGGTTCCATCCCTGCTCCAGGAAGATTCCACACACAGTGGGGCAACTAAACTCACGCATCCTAACGCCCGTGCTCTGCAACAAGAGAAGCCACCGCAATAAGAAGCCTAAGCACCAGCTAGAGAGTAGGCCCACTTGCCGCAATTAGAGAAAAGCCCAAGTGCACCAACAAAGACCCAGTGCAGCCAAAAATAAACAAATCCATAAAAAAAAAGTGTACAGTTCAATGGTTTAAAAAAATAGCGAAAGAGAAGTTAAAGACCACCTCACAAAGCAAATGACAAAAGCAAGGAATGAAACCTGCCATCCTTTCTCCCATCTTAAAAAAGTTTTCTTTTTTCTTGATGACTACTGCTCCCAGCCACAGCACCATTTCTTTGCTTCCTTTGCCACAAAACCCCTCCAAAGAGTTGACTCTGATGTCTCCAATTCTTCTCCTCCCATGCTCTCTTGACCTATTCCAACTGCCCTTGTCAAGGTCTTCAGTAACCTTCACAGTAATAAATGCCATGGTCACTTCTTAACCCTCATGTTACTTCATCAGCAGCATTTGACACAGTCGATTATTCTTTTCTACTTTGATACACTTTCTCCCTTGGCTCTGGGACCCCTCACACTCTTGACTTTCCCCTTACTCACCAGTTGCTCTTTCTAAATCTCCTTTACCAGTTTCCACTCCATCTCCCTTCCCTCGTAATAATACAGTAACCTTGGGCTTAGATCATGTCTCTCAGACTACTCACTTGCCAGGAAATGAGTGCTTATTCAGCCTAAGGTCTTACCACCTAGGTGCCAATGTCTCCCAAATTCACATCATCAGCCCAGCCTCTCCCCCAGACTCCAGATTCATGTGCTTGACCTCCTACTTGTCATCTCCACTTGAATATCAAATGAACACTTCAACTCATATGTGTCCAAAACGGATCTCCTAAAAAAAAAAAAAAACAAACTGAACTCCTTTCTCACTAAACTTGCCCCATCCACAATCTTCCAATACCAGCTGATAACGACTCCATCCTATTAGTAGCTCAGGTCACAAACTATGGAATCATCCATGACTCATATCTTTCTCTCACACAGCCTGTTAGTTCCGGAAACCGTATTAGCTCCACCCTCAAAATATATTCCGGGTCTTTCCATTTCTCAGGCCCTCTGCTGCTACCGCCCTGATAGTTGCCACCATCATTTCTCAACTGAAACATTGCAAGACTCTTTACTGGTCTTCTAGCTTCTCTCTTGCCCCATGAGGATATTTTCAACATGGTAGCCACAGCAATTCTTTTCAAACTGTCAGTCAGAGCCTATTATTCCTTTGTTCAAAACCTTAAATGATGCCCCATTTCATTGAGGATTAAAGTCAAAGTCTTTAAAATTGCCCACAGGGCTGCATGTGACCTAGTCTTCCCTCACTGTTCTGCCCCCCTTTCCTATTTCTATTCTCTTTACTAATTTCACTCACTCTCCTTTCTGTTTATCAAACATGCCAGGATACTCTCACCAGGGGGTCTTTGCCCTGGCTTTTATCTCTTTCTGAAAGATTCTTCCTCCTCCATAAAAACTATTTTGTCTCCTTCAATATTATGTTTCCAATTAAGTCTACCTAACCATCCTATTCAGAGAAGGCAATGGCACCCCACTCCACTACTCTTGCCTGGAAAATCCCATGGATGGAGGAGCCTGGTAGGCTGCAGTCCATGGGGTCGCAAAGAGTCAGACACGACTGAGCGACATCACTTTCACTTTTCACTTTCATGCACTGGAGAAGGAAATGGCAACCCACTCCAGTATTCTTGCCTGGAGAATCCCAGGGACAGAGGAGCCTGGTGGGCTGCCATCTATGAGGTCACACAGAGTTGGACACAACTGAAGCAACTAAGCAGCAGCAGCAGCAATCATCATATTAATAGCTCACCCTCCCACATCAGGCCATCACCAGCCCTCCAAATCCCCCAGATCATGCTCTATTTTTTTCCTCATGCTGCTGCTGCTGCTGCTAAGTCGCTTCAGTCGTGTTTGACTCTGTGCGACCCCATAGATGGCCTCCTACCAGGCTCCTCTGTCCCTGGGATTCTCCAGGCAAGAACACTGGAATGGGTTGCCATTACCTTCTCCAATGCATGAAAGTGAAAAGTGAAAGTGAAGTCGCTCAGTCGTGTCTGACTCTTAGCTATCCCATGGACTGCAGCCTACAAAGGCTCTTCCATCCATGGGATTTTCCAGGCAAGAGTACTGCTGTGGGGTGCCATTGCCTTCTCCGTTTTTCCTCATAGTACATTTCAATTTTTAATCTCAACAGTTTATTCATAGTCTGTCTTCCCTACCTAAAGGCTCCATTTTGTATCCCAAATACACTTCTAGCACAGAGTAAGTCTTCAGTTAATATTTGTCAAGTGAATGAAGAAATGAGTGAGGGGCTGAAATAAAGCAGACTAGTATTCTACACTGAAGTAGAAGGAATCACAGGCTTCTTCATGTTTACTTTATCCTCTTTCTCACTCTCCTTGTTATACATCAAGGGACTAGTTGGGCTGGGAGGGGGCAGGGACTCCTTGGTAGCGAGAAGTAGATAAATATAGCTGGAGAAGGGTTTACTGGGAGATTTTAGGTTTTAAGGGACTTTTTGTCTTTTGGGTTTGGAGGGCTGTTGGAGGACTTGGGGAGCATTTGTAGTCTATCACTCTCATTTTTTCGTTTGGTGGGGCTTTTATTTGGAAGGTACCTGCCAAACCAAGTGAACTATAGAGGGCAGAGATTAGGACCAATCAAAGAAGTGGAGGAGAAGGAATCAAGCTACTGAAAGGAACTTAAGGGAAACAGGGAAAAGAGAACTTCAGGTTTTTAGCCCAGCTCTCTGAAGTAATAAAGAGAACTAAGATTCAGGGCCAATGCCAAGACTAGTAATGAAGACTATGAATTCAGTGTTCCTTTTGTTCCCAGGAGCCTGGAAGTAGCAGCTAGCTTAGGGGAAACCCTGGAGTAATTATATAAATAAGAAAATTAATCTTTTATATATAAAAGATATGTAAATATAAAGATTAATAATGATATATTAATCTTTTACATACAAAAATTATATAAATAAGTAAATTGTTATAGTGGAAGGTTTTAAAACTATATATGTTTTTTCACACATACATGGTCTCCCCTACTATTTACACACCAATAAGAGGGTCCCTACCTCCCAAGATAAAGGTATAAAAGTAATGAACCACAGATATATTGATTATCCAATGTTGTGTAACAAACTTTAGTGGCTCAGCACAACAGTAACCATTTACCATCTCTCACTGTTTCTGCAACATTGGAATCCAAAAGTAGGCTGGTTGGGTAGACCTAGGTAAGGATTTCTCATGACATTCAGTTAGATGTTGGCTAAGGCTATAGACACCTGAAGGCTTAACTGGGCTAGAGGGTCTGTTCCTAAGGTAGGTCGTGCACAAGGTGGGCAAGCTGAAGTTGACTCTTAGCAAGAGGCCTCAGTTCTTTCCCACATGGGCCTCTCCACCAGAATGCCTGAGTGCTTTCACAACTTGGCCGCTGGTCTTCCCCAAAGTGAGCAGTATAAGAGAGCACCAGATATACAAGAGCATGACAGAAGCCGCCATGTCTTTATGTACAACATAGCCTTCCACCACACGCTACAGGCCACATACAGCCCCAACTCAGTGTGGGACAGGAGTATGTAAGGGTGTGAACACCAGGAGCCAAAAAACTGACGCCATCTTAAAGGCTAGCTACCACAGCAGGCAAATGGCTTTCCACGTGAATGGCAAAATGACTTGAATCTACCTCAGAGGGGACCCACATGCATCTTTTCCAAATTATACCACTTCAAAAAATGAGAATATTTGTTCACTTTGTCTGACCTCCCTATCCCTAGAGAGGCCCTAAAACCTCTGTACAATATCACCATAGCATTTGTGGGCAGTTAGCCTACTTTGTTAGCAATGTATTTCTAATTTTTAAAGTGGATCACAAACAATAAAGTTGTGATACTTCTGAGGAAAGTGTATCATCCTCTTGATTCAGCATGAAAAAGCAAAATTGATCTCCCTTTCTATGTTAGACTTGAGAGATCTTGAGGAAAGTGAACAGGCAATAAAACACTGAATATAACTCAGCTATTAAAAAGAACGCATTTGGATCAGTTCTAATGAGATGGATGAAACTGGAGTCTATTATACAGAGTGAAGTCAGTCAGAAAGAAAAACGCCAATACAGTATAGTAACATATATATATGGAATTTAGAAAGATGGTAATGATGACCCTATATGCAAGACAGCAAAAGAGACACAGATATAAAGAACAGACTTTTGGACTCTGTGGAAGAAGGCAAGGGTGGGATGATTTGAGAGAATAACATTGAAACATGTGTATTATCATATGTGAAATAGATCATCAGTCCAAGTTTGATACATGAAATAGGGCACTCAAAGCCAGTGCACTGGGACAACCCTGAGGGATGACGGGATGGGGAAGGAACTGGGAGGGGGGTTCAGGATGAGGAACACATGTACACTTATGGCTGATTCATATCAGTGTATGGCAAAAACCACTACAACATTGTAAAGTAATTAGCCTCCAATTAAAATAATTAATTTTAAAAAAACACTGAACATAAGCAAAGGAGAGTGTGTCATACAGCTTGGTTATGCCTTTATCCACAGTACAAAATTTATTCTTAGACCCCAAGAAAGTACCTAATATCTTTATGTCTCAATTTCCTTATATATAAAATGCAGACATGATCACACTCGCATGTACAGAATGAAATCTGAATTGACATTGGGAACTGAGCTCTAGTTTAAATACATATCAAGATATGCCTATATACATATCTCTCTCTAGATATATAGAGAGACATATCCTGACTTATACATAATATGCAATTACAAATAATACACTTGACCAAATTCCTTATATAGACTATTCATATTTGACAGCATTACTCACCTCTTACTATAGCATTTCTCCACTAACTCTATCAACACTGAGCCTTTCTTTTAACTCTAACCTACTATGACTCTCAGCGCTATGAAAAAAATCTGATGTCATAAACACATTGTGTTATGGTACCACTAAGGACCAAATCCATTCTTAGTTACATAATCCCTGAGTACTACCAGCCCTGCCAGCCTCAAGAGTCCAACGGAGCACAAAGAAAACAGGGATTAAACAATGAGGGGACTAAACAATGTCCTGAAGCTACAAAAATTCCTAACATAGTTTTCATTATTAATTGCTGGCAAAAAATGCAGACAGGTGAAGGTGGAGAGGCAGTGGAGGGCTTTAAAATTATGATTTACACATCTTCTAAATACCATGGCACCTTCAAGGAATAAATGCTTATGGGGCAGAAAATCATCCAACAGACCCAATCTCCTGCCCCCTTCCCCACTGCCAACATCTCCACAGCAAGATAGAGACCCAGGAGTATAATTTCCCTGCTGATTAGATGTCAAGCAGATATCTCCAACAAATAGCAGTTTTTATTATTACTTTTTTTATGCTATTTTCATCTGCGAGGTTTATAATCCATAAGAGCTACCTAATAATAAGTAAAATCAAACAGCTTTTTTAAAAGCCTGTGTGCTTTTATTGTTATAAATGCTTCACAAGTAAAAAGCAGTCAAAAGCATAAAGATACCCTGATTTGAACTTCCTTAGTGCTTGAACTAGAGTGTTTCTCTTGGCACACTCTCACATCAGGCTTCTGCTTCTCTTGGCAAAATCATGAACCGGCTGATGTTGTCTCAGAGGCTTTCTCATGTCCCCTTTCCAAGCATCACTCTTCTTTCATGGACCCCTTTCGGTTACCTAGGAGCCTCTCCTGCTGCCTTCCACATTCCACCTACTGTTCTAGGCTCTTTGTACTCCTCCCTTCTACCATTACAATATGCTTTTCCTAAGATTTACTTGCTTTGAAAGGATTGTTGGGGGATGGGGAATGAGGATGATGACTTTTACCAAAATGTTGAATTGTTAATAGTCCTCATTATCTTTAGAATTGTTTCCTTAAGCAGAGATTCCTAGAAATGCTATCAACATCTCAGCCCCAAATATTGCAGGTAAGAGGGCTCTCAGCAGGAGGTCTCAGTTCCTTGATTATAACTAGACCTTTTAGAAAAGTGAAATTCATTGGGTAGGGACTTTACTTGGCGTAGGGTGTTGACGTAGGAAAACTGCTCTCCCTGAAACCATCCTCAAGGATGAGAATGAAGCCCTAAATGCCTAGTGAGCATCCAATAGGCTTCTCACTGCACTTAAACTAAAATCTAACTCCTATTTAGGGTCCAAAAAGTCTGGCCTCTCCCTACCAGTCTCTACCTAACATACTGCTCTCCAGCCAAACTGGCATTTCTCCTGTATTTGAACGTGCCAAGCCACAATCTCATTCCTGCCTTAAGGCTTGCAGAGCCATGTTCCAGCTCTTGGCAGGTAAATTCCTCATCATTTGGTTTCCAGCTCAAATGTCACAATCTAAAGTAACCTCACACACACACACATACACACACACACACACACAAATAAAGTAACCCCACAATCACTTTCCATAATATGTCCTATTTTATTTTCATGATATTAATCATTGTAAAATTTTCTTATTCAGGTATTTGTTTACCTAGTCTTTCCAAGCCTCCCTCTTAATATACCCTTCATTGGGTATCATGTTTATCAATGCACAGAACCTAGTACATATCCAGTAGTCAATAAAATTGCTGAATAAATGCATAAATAGATGAATCCCAGCATAACTTAACCTTTAAATGTGAATGAGAATCCTTGTTGTACTAATAATACTGGGGGAGGAGGGTTAGTATCACTATAATCAATATAACTAACCTATTTTTATAAGACTTTTATTGAAATGGACTACAGCATATCTTTTCATTAAAATATTATAAATATTGGATTGACAAATATTCTTCTATAAAGGTCATTTTATAAAATGTCTTTTAATGAGTGCCACAAATGAAAGCTAGTATCTTCTGTCAATATTAAAAGACTATTTCCCTCTGGCCAATTTCTAGCTTTCTAGATGTGTAGTGTCTGTTGCAAGGACTACAGGAGCCAATGAGCAACTTGCCTGTCACATGCTCTAACAAATCATCTTTTCCCACACACAGAGTAGCTAAGCAGAGAAAACAGCTCTGGATAGAGGATAACCAACATAGGCGGGATGTTGCTAAACGTATAGTTTATTATTCACAAAGTTCACCCCAGCCTGCCAAAAAAACTAAACTGGCAAACAAAAATGCCCTAGCATTTAGCAGTTTGGTTTAAGTTGGTTGTAGCTTAGAAGCAGATGTCTGGGAGCAGTTCAGCAAGCCAGCAGTCAGATGCTTTTGTAGAGTGCTCCTCTTAAAAGGCAACATTGAGGCAAATTAATGGATTCCAACTTCCTGGGCTTGCCTTTGAACTATCACAATTAACTGTGCTTTGCTAAAGGGAAACTCCAAGGATTTTCTCAAAGGTTTATTTTCTTCTAAGAAAGAAATGGTAATCTGGTTTAAAGGAAAAGAAACTCAGCATTAGTAGAGAGAGAGAAACACACACACACACACACACACACACAAATCAGTAAGAGTTAAATAACATAACTTTTAAAGAAAACATGTAGTATGAGAAAATCTTATTTTTAAAGAACTACAATAAACTTTCTTGAGACATTTCCTAGGAAAGCCTGGTTATTAATTCCTCCAAAAAATCTCTTAACATTTAAATGACAAAACTCTATTAATTACTGGTCTTCAATTAGTTCACCATCTAGTTAAATTTAAAGAAATACAATCCTATTTTGGCTTACAAATCAAAAACTTCTTTGTGTTCAGGGAGGGTAGTAATGAGATATGTTTCATCAAACTGTTATACTAGTTCACTTATTAATTTGGCCTCAATTGTATCTTTTTGCATGTCTACCAAGATTAATTTCAGGGTAAGATTGTCTCCAGTTAGCATGTATTGTAAAACTGGAAAATTTTTTCCACTCTTCATGGATCATTTACAATCTGCAAGGTTTGGGGTGGGTATGAAACGTATTTCTGCCAATGGATAGCCGTTCAGCAGTGCTGAAAACCAATCCTTCTGTTTCATTCATGGTGCGATATGGTTCCATAAAAAGGAGTGAACCAAAAGTGCAGCTAATGCACCCTGTCAATCTGGGTTTAGACTAATTCTTTGAGATTATCATAAGAAAATTGTTTGTAGATGAATATATGAATATATTCTTTCATTCTTTCTTTAGTCATCTACCACTGTAAACATGTACTAATTCATTGGGAGAGAAAAAATCAAGTTTAAGGCCTTTTCTATTTTACAGGAGCTGTATTATTTTTAAAGAAATGCATTGCACTAAAATTATATATCTGTTATAGTTTAGAGCAGAAAAGAGAAAATCCTGGGTGTTTCGTAGCAACATCTAAAAGATTAAGGATCATGGTTTGAAACCCTTTCCAATAAGTGATTTGAGTACTCCGCAGCAATTAAAAGGCAAGCTGAAGCACCAAGATAAAGTTGTGTCCCCCTAGTGACCTCTAGAGTAGAGCTAAGCTCCCACAAGCAAGACTTGGGGAAAAAAGGAAGCAGCAAGCCAAAGCCTGGAGCGCTGCTGCAAACCAAACCTATATTTTCAAGAGTACATCCCTTCGCATCTCAGAGTGTGGTCCTGTTGTATTAAACCCCAAGGCGCGATAAATCTCCGCCTCCCGGGCTATCAAGCCCATTGGGTTGAAATCCAACTTCAAACGCCACTGCTTCCCCCTTCCCACCAAGCTCCGGTGCAGTTCCCCCAGCACAGGCTTCCTCACCGCGCATGGTGCCGAGCTGGTTTCCACCTCTCTGCAGTGCTGCAAGACCACCTCTCCGCCACCGCTAGCTCCCCGGCGTGAGAGTCGAAGCGCTAGGCAGCCGGCCAGCGGCGACCTCTGCTAGTCCGCGCTGAGGTCGCGGGAGGCGAGTGCACCAGCTCCCTGCGCGCAGCGCGGCGCTGGGCGAGTCCTGGATACCCAGCTCCTGCTGGACGCCGCCTACGAGGCTCCCTCCAGAGTCCAGCTCCCGACCACGCCGCGATGCCTGAAGTCACCCCAGCAACAAGCTCATCCTTATCCTCCCTGCCAGCGCTTCTCCCCCTCTGAACTTTCCAACTTTAGAAGCCCTGGTTCCAAAGGAGCAACAGGGGCCCGCCTCATCGACGGGAGTCACTGCCCGCCTCAGCAGGTCGGGAAGAGGGGAAAAGCCTGCAGGGACCCGACCCGTAAGCAAATCCCCTTGACCATGGGGAAAAGGAGAGCCAGACAGCTCCTATCTCCTCTTGAGGCTGGAGGTTGGGGAAATTGATGCAGAACTTGTCACCCTAGGATGAAGGTACGGAGGGAGGAGGGAGGTTGGGAGGAGAGAGTAGTAGAGATGCACCTCGAAAAACTCTCTCTCTCTCTCTTTCACACACACACACACACACACAGCCTGATTCCGAAAAGGTTAAGACCCAAGGAGCCGAGTCGCTTCTCTCCCCACTGCCCTGAGAGGGTAAGGTGCAACAGATACCCAAGCTCTTGGAGTGGGAAAGGAGTGGGGTGAGGACAAGAGTCTCCAGGTTTCCCCGGGTTACAAAAAGGGGACAAACTCCTATCGGAGTGTCCCCGGAGGTAAAGGAAGGTGCAACAGTTCTCCCCACCTCCCGGAGAAGGAAAACTCTTCCCCAGCAGGCAGCCTTCCACTTGGCCAAGCCCGGATGTAAACAGGCTAGCCACAGGGGCGGTCGGCGGGTGGGAGGTGGGATGGAGCGAGGTGAGAATGGAGCGTTAACTCACCCTTGATGCTGGGGGGCTTTCTCTTCTTGGCCATCTCCTGTCCCCTCCCCTCCCCCAGACCCCCGGAGCGTTTCCTCCTGCTGTCACCCAGCTCCTGGAGCGGGCACCGTGGAGGGCTTCCAGGCGAGCTCTCGCCGCGGCTCTCAGCTCAGCGAGCTCTTTGTTGCTGTGATGGCATCTGCGAGGCGGCGGCGGCGGCCCGGCTGCGCGCTCGGCTCTGCTCGGCTCGGCTAGGGCGGGCGCCGCCGCCCCTCTGCTCTCCGCCGCGCGGAGCTGGTGAAGCTCGCGCTCGCTCTGCTGCGGCCGCTCAGACTGCGGCGGCGGCTGTGGATGCTGCTGTGCTGCTGCTGCTGGAGGGGGCAGCGCCGGGTCCCCCGAGTGCCCGCCCAACACTGACCTCCCCTTTTCGCACACCCTCCCTCCCCCACTCCCCCACCCCAGGGTGTCCCGTCTGAGCCGCCGGCTCCAATCCAACCAGTGACGGCGCTGTCGTCCAGCCGCCGCTGCTGGGGACGGTGATGGTGGCGGCGGCAGGGGACTGCTGGAGGAAGTGGGGGTCCCGCGGCCATCTGCGACTCGGGAGGAGAAAGCCAGACGGTCCAACTCTGATGGAGCTCGCATCCTGCCGGCCTCGGCGCCTCGGAAGCTAACAGCCCCACCCCAGGTGGCAGGGCGCGACGTCGGCGGCGGGGTAGGCCCGCGAAGGGCACCAGTCTCGGTACGCCAAGAACTCCGGCCAACTGCAGGAGTATTGGCACCTGCACTTGCGACCGGGCCGCTCCGCAAAAAGCTGGTCTCGGGCACCAAGCCCGAATTCCAAGCGGGCGATGAGCCCCGGGACGCGCGGATGCCTCTGCCCCTGCGGAACCGAGAAGGGAAGAGGGCCACTGGATAGTGAGTGGTAGAGAGGAGAGAAATTAAGTTCCAGAGGCCGCCCAGGGACAGACAACTGGAAGAATGACCTAGATCAGGCCCTAAACTTCTTATAGCGAAAACTCAGGCAGGTCTCTTAGGGCTGTGGAAAAAAAGGAAAGAAAGAACGCTCTCAGAAACTGGAGGAATTAGGAGGCGGATGAGTGATTTCTTGATCTCCAGGAGAAGCTGTTTCAGTGGTCGAGTTCTTCCTCGCTCTGACTGTGAATTTGACGTTTTCATTACCCGGAAGGAGCTGTCCTCCTCTAGCGTGCTGATCAGAAAGGGAATCTCACCGGTGTGTCGGGGCAACAAGGTCATGCAAAAGTCTGACTGATCTAAGAATGTGAAGGTAACCAAGTTATTGTTGTTCAATCGTGTCCGATTCTTTGCGACCCCTTTGCCTGCTGCACGCCAGGCTTCCCTGTCCTTCACTATCTTCCAGAGCTTGCTCAAACTTATGTCCATTGAGTCGCTGATGCTATCTATCTCATCCTTTGCCTCCCTTTTTTCATTTTGCCTTCAATCCTGCCCAGCATCAGGGTCTTTTCCAATGAGTTGTCCTAAGTGTTGAAGGTGGCCAAAGTATTGGAGCTTCAGCGTCAGTCCTTCCAATGAATATTCAGGGTTGATTTCCTTTAGGATTGGTAGCCTAGCTTTAAAGGAATGGTGGAAGGAGTAGAGTAGGGAGGAGATTACCAGTATGCATTCGGGAAGATGCCAATTCATTTCTTTCTTTGCAGGAACTGGGATTTCCTCAAAACCTACATTCTAATGCACAGAGATCTTATCAGCAGTTCCCTCTTGCCTATATCCCCAACCTAGTCTGATTATCTAAACATCCAGTGATTCAATTCAGTACCACTAGTCAGAAATTGCCCCAGCATTGATGTGGTGCCCCTGTATGAACACTGGAGTCCAGTATACACACTGCTATATTTTGAATGGATAACCTACAAGAACCTACGGTATAGCACATGGAACTCTGCTCATTGTTATGTGGCAGCCTGGATGGAAGAGGGGTTGGGAGAGAATGGATACATGTATATGGATGGCTGGGTTCCTTCACTGTTTACCTGAAAATATCACAACATTGACAATCGGCTATACCCCAATATAAAATAAAAAGTTTGAAGGAAAAAAAAAAAGGACACGGGAGTCCAAACCTCTGGTCTTGAATTCTAACCCTACAACATCATAGCTTTGAGAACTTGCACAAGTCATTTAATCCCACTGTGCTGCTTCCTGGTTTGTAAAATATCATCTCAAAGATTCCTTCCAGTTCTAATAAATATCCTGAGATTTTTTAGTCACAAAATAATCAGATTTTTTGCACTCTTTCTAAATTTAACTTTATACAATGTTTTATATTGAGATAAATAGTTTGAAGAAAATATGAAATGCCCAATTCCTCTCACAACAAAGTTGTGCAATGGAATTAAAAAACAAAATAGCAAGCTTATTTTAATTAGCAACATAGGCCCGTTCTCTGTTGTATAGCTAGAAATGAGACTCAATCAAAATTTTCTCTTCCAAAAAGCCATCTTTGATTTAATTCCAAACTACTTTTCAGATTCTTAAGATGTATAAATATTAGACATGGAAACATTCTTTATGTGTTCATACTTTATCACTAAATGCTAATTATTGCTTATATTAAGATAATGTCTGACAATTCATTCATTACTTTCACCTACTTTATTTCATTTGACACTGACCACAAACTTGGGAGTTCAGAAGGCAGGCCCTGTCTTCCATGTTTTATAGATGAGGACATGAGGTTCCTGGAGGTACAATTATTTGTTCACAGCTTCCAGGACTTCTGTGAAGCTCTTCTAACTTAACATCAGCCTTATTCCATGACACCAGCTGCCTATGAAATAGAATAGCTCTGTTTCAGACCAGGAGTTGTTTCCTTCTATTTATTCCTTCCATGATGCCATTACTATTAGCAGAGGGAACTCAAGATTTTAGTTGACAAACTGTCTATTTTTTGTACATGGCTTCCCTGGTGGCTCAGATAGCAAGGAATTTGCCTGCAATGCAGGAGACCTGGGTTCAAGTCCTGATTCAGGAAGATCCCTTGGAGAAGGGAATGGCAACACACTCCAGTATTCTTGCCCAAAATATTCCGTAGATGGGCAGGCTATAGTCCATGGGGTCACAGAGTTGGACATGACAGTTTCACTTTCATGATTAACTTGTAGAACTTCAAAGTATTTTTGCATGCATTTTCTTAACTGAAGGTCACAACTATTACAGAAGACTATGAAAAGAGATGTGTTGAGCCGAACCAAACAGATGAGTGAACAGACCCAGAGACATTACAGTCACAGCTACTCAGGCCCTGGGTAGCTCACAGTGCATGCTTTTATTTAAGGATTACAAATGGAATATTTGTAGGGATCAAAAAAGCAAGAGAGTTCCAGAAAAACATCTACTTCTGCTTTATTGACTATTCCAAAGCCTTTGACTGTGTGGACCACAACAAACTCTGGAAAATTCTGAAAGAGATGGGAATACCAGACCACTTGACCTGCCTCCTGGGAAATCTGTATGCAGGTCAAGTTAGAACTGGACATGGAGCAACAAACTGGTTCCAAATAGGGAAAGGAATACGTCAAGGCTGTATATTGTCACCCTGCTTATTTAACTTCTATACAGAGTACATCATGAGAAATGCTGGGCTGGAGGAAGCACAAGCTGGGATCGAGATTGCCGGGAGAAATATCAATAACGTCAGATATGCAGAAGACATCACCCTTACGGCAGAAAGTGAAGAAAAACTAAAGAGCTTCTTGATGAAAGTGAAAGAGGAGAGTGAAAAAGTTGGCTTAAAACTCAACATTCAGAAAACGAAGATCATGGCATCCAGTCCCATCACATCATGGCAAATAGATGGGGAAACAGTGAAAACAGTGACAGACTTTATTTTGGGGCTCCAAAATCACTGCAGATGGTGACTGCAGCCATGAAATTAAAAGACGCTTACTCCTTGGAAGAAAAGTTATGACCAACCTAGACAGCATATTAAAAAGCCAAGACGTTCCTTTGCCAACAAAGGTCCATCTAGTTAAAGCTATGGTTTTTCCAGTAGTCATATATGAATGTGAGAGTTGGGTTATAAAGAAAGCTGAGTGCTGAAGAATTGATGCTTTTGAACTGTGGTGTTGAGGAAGACTCTTGAGGGTCCCTTGGGCTGCAAGGAGATCCAACCAGTCTACCCTAAAGGAAATCATTCCTGAATATTCATTGGAAGGACTGATGCTGAAGCTGAAACTCCACCTGATACGAAGAACTGACTCATTTGAAAAGACCCTGAGCTGGGAAAGATTGAAGGCGGGAGGAGAAGGGGACAATAGAGGATGAGATGGTTGGATGGCATCACCAACTCAGTGGACATGAGTTTGAGTGAATTCAGGGAGTTGTTTATGGACAGGGAGGGCTGGCATGCTGCAGCCCATGGGGTCACAAAGAGTCAGACATGACTGAGTGACTGAACTGAACTGAGAGATCAGTAAAGCAAAATACATGACACAAGCAGTATACATGTGTAAAAAAGTGTTAGTCACCAGAGGCCAGATTCTTTGAAGACCCCATGGACTGTAGCCCACTAGTCCTCTGTCCATGAAATTCTCCAGGCAGGAATACTAGAGTGTGTTACCACTTCCTTCTCCAGGGGATCTTCCTGACCCAGGGGTCAAACCCAGGTCTGCTGCACTTCAGGCAGGTTCTTTGCCATCTGAGCCACCAGGGAAGCCCTATACATATGTAGGCTACACTTAAGTGAGAGGTAAAGACTTCAGAAAGTTGAGAGTACATGTACCACTACACAGCTGCAAGTTGGCTTGTGGGAATGGAAACCTTGGATATGAGGATTCTCAAGTTTCAAGAGGATTCAGGAATCTGGATTCCCAGATAAAATATTCTTTTCATGTTGGTTAACATGAAACAAAGCAAAACCAGGCAGGCTTAACAGAACACAACTGTCAGTAATATATAGCTTATGGGCTGTGTATATCTGTATCCATTTTCACATCCCATCAAGTTTTTTTTTTTGGCTGTGCTGGGTCTTCATTGCTATGTGCGCTTTTCTCTAGTGGTGACCACTGTGGGCTACTCTCTAGTTGCTACACAAGGGCTTCTCTTGTTGCCAAGGATGGGCTCTAGGGCGTGTGGGCTTCAGTAGTTGCAGCTCCCAGGCTCTAGAGCACAGACTCAATAGTTGTGGTGCATGGGTTTAGTTGCTCTGTGGCATGTGGGATCTTCCCCAACCTGGGTCCAGCCTGGGTCTCCTGCACTGTTAAGTGGATTCTTTACTACTGAGCCACCAGGGAAGCCCTTAGTTGAGTTTTATCACCAAAGAGTAGGTACTAAACCAAATCCTTGGAACTAATCTAATTCTGTTGGTGTCTATACACCCTTAGAATTAGACTTTAGTTATCAAGGCTTTAGGTCCACTTAATCATGATTTCTAAAGATAAATTGCAGAGATTGGCGTTTTTAAATTTCTGGCTGTTCTTAGAGCCATCAATGAGAATGATCACAGTAAATCAAAAATTTTAAGTCATACGTAATTCTGATGGGCATGAGGAAATCTCTACATTTTATTTGATGATGATAATGAAGGATTGATGGTGACAAGGACAAAACTGGCCTAATATCTATTTCCCTTTATAGGAAGGCTCTGAATGAATCCCTTCCAAAAGTAGTCACAGTGCTACAGTGGTAACTTTAGTTATATGTAGTGTAATATGGAGAAGGCAGTGGCACCGCACTCCAGTACTCTTGGCTGGAAAATCCCATGGATGGAGGAGCCTGGTAGGCTGCAGTCCATGGGGTCACTCAGAGTCAGACACGACTGAGCGACTTCACTTTCACTTTTCAGTTTCATGCATTGGAGGAGGAAATGGCAACCCACTCCAGTGTTCTTGCCTGGAGAATCCCAGGGATGGGAGAGCCTGGTGGGCTCCGTCTCAGGGGTCGAACAGAGTCGGACTCGACTGAAGCGACTTAGTAGTAGTAGTAGTAGTGTAATAACTCTATTTAGATTACTCCAGCCCTGTCAAGACTACCTATAGAGTAAAAGATAATCAGAATGGCAGAAAGGAATGCATGTTCCTTGTGTGGAAGTATCAAGTGAGCCAACAGGGAAAATGAACATGTCATACAAATTATACTAAAGACCAAAGTTAAAATATCATTCATACTACAAAAAAGCATGATTGTCATTAATTGTATGTTACTGCCACTGCAGTAAAAAGGTTGAAAATGTAACCCTCAGAAGATTATTTTTGGCTGAAATATTTTATATTGAATATCTATCCATAAATTGGACTTTCCAGGTGGCTCAGTAGTAAAGAATTTGCCTGTTAATACAGGAGACACAGGTTGATCTCTGTGTAGTGCACTAAAAAGAATTCCCTGGAGAAGGGAATGGCTACCCACTTCACTATTCTTGCCTGGATAATCCCATGGACAGAGGAACTGGAGGGCTAAGTCCATAGGGTTGCACAGAGTCAGACACAACTGAAGAGACCTAGCACGCAGTTTAGGGAAAGTGAAAAGGAGGAATGAAAGCTCCACTGATTTTAATCATTTTAATACCAAAGACTATCAAAAGAATCCAAACTTGCCCCATTACTGGAAAAAAAAAAAAAAAACTAGTATTTTTAAATTTTACATACAAAAAAAAAATCATAATACTCACTTCAGCTGAGGTTTTAAGGGAAACTGCAATTATGCGACCACAGCTAAAGAAAGGTAAAAAGAGAAAATATGGCAAGAAAAGAGAGAGATAGTACAACTAGTGCACTAAAAAGAATTCCTATAGCACTTATATACTCAAAATCATCCTATGAAGGAGTGGAGAAACTGAGGCTGGCTTCCTACCCCATCTCACACAACATTATGGATACGTGAGACCTTAAGTTATACACCTTCCCTTTCTCTCTGATCATTATAATAGATACACAGATATTCACTATAATAACATTTTACCTGAATTTAGTTGGAGGGTCCTGGAATGAGAGTTTATAGAATCTTACCTCATTCTAGTTCTTCCACTGATGACCCTTACCTTAAGAAATGTTATTTCACTTAAGCACGTCTGAACTGCACAGAAAGACATGAAATTCAGAGATATCATTTAAGGACTTAAATATCAACTCTAGGTTTCTGAGATGGAACCCTCTCAAGAAGATTCCTTAACACTTTACTACTTTCAGAGCAAAACTCTTCTGCAGAGATACCTGCCTACCCGTGATACAGCTGTCACTACTAGCATTGAATCTATGAGAAAGAAAATTTAATTTTGCTAAGTTCAATTTCCCAGTTGTAACCTAACTCTAGGACTATGTCCTTCTAAAAGGGAGTTAATTAACATGGAGCTTTATTGTACCCACAATGATACGTATGCTTAAGAGAGTTCAACTCCACAGAAACCCACAGGAAACAAAAGAAGGCATTTGGAAAGGCCAAGAAATCCTCAAACTAGGTCTCTGCTCAAATTATCCAGAAGTTCCTCTGGGGGAAATAGCACAGACCTGGCCTGAGTAAAGCAGTGTATAGATGGAATGATAGTCAGACATTATATAGAGATAGTCTGCTGTGTATGATCTATAGTTAAACTCTCAAGATTTTATGGAATATATATATATATATATATATATATATATATATATATATATATATATATAAAAACAACTAAAATTGTTTTCCTTAAGACTCCAGCTGACCTGCTCAAGGACAGAATATTCAGTCTGACCTCTGCTAGCTTCCAAGTAATCACTTTACCCTAAAAATGTTCTCATGTCTGCAATAACCCCCTCCATTATAATTCTGTTTATAATTTTGTTCCTTTACTCAGTCTACCAATCAACCAACTGAGCTCCCATATATGAGTGAGCAATTTGCATGTAAAATAAATAGCATACAAAATAAAGAAGCATTTTAGAGATATTTTTGATAATGGGCCAAGTTGTAATTTCCATTTTTTTCTCTTTCTATTTATTCTCTCTGACATGTGTATATGTATTGAGTAATACTATATGCCAGTCATGTTCTAGGTGATTGCGTATACAGTGGAGAAATGAAACAACATGATCTGTGCATGCATGGTATTTACAGATTTATAGAGGAGATAGAATTAACCTTAAATTCCTCATGAAAATAGCACATCCAAAGACTCCAGTAGGAAATTTAGGATTAGAACAGTGGTTTCCAAATTCCAAATTGATAGGCATCCCATCAATTAAAAAGAAAATTGCTTACCCAACTCCAACCATATTTATTTGGTTGTACTTACACTGAGTGTACTATTGTACTAATACATGTATACATAATAAAATACATACAAAATCTTGCAGTTTTAAAGGGTAAGGTTTTTTTAAATGGACCATCTTGGTCACCACCAGACACTATTACATTAGAAGAACTAAAGGAAGATCAATGTGGCTGAAGTTTGCTTTGCTGTGCTGTGCTGTGCTTAGTCTCTCAGTCATGTCCAATTCTTTGTGACTCTATGGACTGTAGCCTACCAGGCTCCTCTGTCCATGGGGATTCTCCAGGCAAGAATGCTGGAGTGGGTTGCCATGCCCTCCCCCAGGAGATCTTCCTGACCCAGAGATCAAACCCAGGTCTCCCGCATTGCAGGTGGATTCTTTACCATCTGAGCCACCAGGGAAACCTAAGAATACTGGTGTGGGTAGCCCGTTCCTTCTCCAGGGGATCTTCCTAACACAGGAATCGAAGCAGGGTCTCCTGCATTGAAGGCAGAATCTTTATCAGCTGAACTATCAGGGAAGCCCTGAGGTTTACTACATGGGGATGATTTTAGAAGAGGAAGACATGATTTAATTTACCTGTTATAATAAAACTGATTCCTTGACTCCTGTAAGGGTAATTGGAATAAGTCTAATAAGTTAACTACAGGGCTGTTGGGTTGGATGAGAGTTAAAGTTTCACACTTAACACTCAGACGTGTTCTGGAGCCCCTTATTGGGCCTAGAAGCAGTGTTGCTCTATAGTAATGAACACAACTGGCAGTCAGATCTTGGTTTCTAAATACCACTGTCCACAAGACAGAGAGAGGGATCCTTAGAGAAATGACTCCAGGTCTGCAGCAGACGAAGTACTAGGTGAACTAAGAACGTCTTGATGTGCCAGAAAACAAGGAAGTCCTCAAAGACCAATGAGCTCAGGACAAAAGGACAAATGAGCCAGCTTGAAGTAGTTGTCTACTGGTCAAAATTATTAAGATTTGAGTTTTAAAATATATATGTACAAAATAATGATAATGGATTATAATACATTGAATAAAATAAAATTTATGAATCCAGGGGCATGTGAAGTTTCTTCAGTTATGTCTGACTCTTTGCAACCCTATAGACTGTAGCCCACCTGGCTCTTCTGTCCATGGGATTCTCTAAATAAGAATCCTGGAGTCGATTGCCATGCCCTCCTCCAGGGATCTTCCTGACCCAGGGATCCAACACATCTCTAACATCTCCTGCATTGGCAGGTGGGTTCTTTACCACTAGCGTCACCTGGGAAGCCCTATGAATCATCAGATCAGATCAGATCAGTCCCTCAGTCGTGTCTGACTCTTTGCCACCCCATGAATTGCAGCACGCCAGGCCTCCCTGTCCCTCACCAACTCCCGGAGTTCACTGAGACTCACATCCATGGAGTCAGTGATGCCATCCAGCCATCTCATCCTCTGTCGTCCCCTTCTCCTCCTGCCCCCAATCCCTCCCAGCATCAGAGTCTTTTCCAATGAGTCAACTCTTCCCATGAGGTGGCCAAAGTACTGGAGTTTCAGCTTTAGCATCATTCCTTCCAAAGAAAGCCCAGGGCTGATCTCCTTCAGAATGGACTGGTTGGATCTCCTTGCAGTCCAAGGGACTCTCAAGAGTCTTCTCCAACACCACAGTTCAAAAGCATCAATTCTTCGGTGCTCAGCTTTCTTCACAGTCCAACTCTCACATCCATACATGACTACTGGAAAACCATAGCCTTGACTAGACAAACCTTTGTTGGCAAAGTAATGTTTCTGCTTTTGAATATGCTATCTAGGTTGGTCATAACTTTCCTTCCAAGGAGTAAGTGTCTTTTAATTTTATGGCTGCAGTCACCATCTGTAGTGATTTTGGAGCCCAGAAAAATAAAGTCTGACACTGTTTCCACTGTTTCCCCATCTATTTCCCATGAAGTGGTGGGACCGATGCCATGATCTTCGTTTTCTGAATGTTGAGCTTTAAGCCAACTTTTTCACTCTCCACTTTCACTTTCATCAAGAGGCTTTTGAGTTCCTCTTCACTTTCTGCCATAAGGGTGGTGTCATCTGCATTTCTGAGGTTATTGATATTTCTCCCGACAATCTTGATTCCAGCTTATCCAGAAGAGAGAATTTTAGTTAGGTTTGTTTTTTTTTTTTTTCGAAGAATTGAGCTAGTAAGTGTAGAAGATAGAATTAGAAAATCATCATTTGGCAAACTTCCCATATAACATCTAAGGATCATCAATGGATGCTAAGGCCTTTGGATAAAAGGTTGTTGAGAACATGATATTCTTATATATTATCCTGTATATTAGTTGTTGACTGAAAAGGGAAAATTGTATCTTTAATGGAGAGTTGGTGTGGTCACCACCTTAATCAGTAATCAAACTTAGCATCACCAATAGCTGAACTATGTGTCATGTGCCTCCTGATGGGAATCGATGAGAAATACACATCACCTATGTAGTTTCCTTATAAAAAATGTTTAACCTAAATCTAATAATGATGAAACGAATCAGATATAATCAAAATGTGCAATTCTATAAGACACTGTCCTGGATTTTTATTTTTTTAAATATAAAAGTCAGCATCCTGAAAAAAACAGAGGAACTAAAGAGGTATAAATATCAAATGCAACTGGATCCTGGATCAGGGCGGGAAAAGCAGACCACATATAACAGACATTTTGGACAATTAAAAAGTTAAATATGGACTGTACATTAGATATTATTCAATTAATGTGGTTTTCTTACGTATATTAGTAGTATTGGTATATAGGAGAATGTCCTTATCCTTAGGAGATGCATACTGTTGTTGTTATATGAGAGGTTGGCCCATATAGTATTGTTATGTAGTGATAGCTTATGGTGAATGATGTCAGATTTGTGATCTCCGAAGAAGATTTAGCTTTGGGACCAGGGACCAGGCTTGTTAACTCAAGAGTTTTTGTGTATCAGAGTTTTATTAAAGTGAAAAAAGCGACAGAGGAAGCTTCTGGCATAGACATCAGAAGGGGAATGGAGAGTGCCCCCCTCAGTGGTCTTAGCAAGGGAGTTATATACTTTTTTAATTGGTTATTACAGTAAATCAAAAGAATGTCTCGAGATTGTAAAAGCTCTTACCAGACACACTACCATAATATACATATTAAGATGATAGGATTAGTCAGAAGTTTCTCAAGAAGGAGAAACATATCCTCGAGCAGGAAACATTATTGTTATATAGTCATTGGTACAGAGTTTAAGGAAAAACTTGAGCAGCTCATCCTTGAGCAAGCCTTTTGTTGTGCAAGCATCAGCTCTGGACTTAAAACGTTTGTCCTTTCCTCCTCCTTGAGAACTCCAGACCCCTATCTCCTCCTCAAGAGCCCCAGACCCCTTTGTCTTCCTCGAGGACCCCAGACTTCTTATCAACCTGCCTAGGAATTGATTCTCTCAATAGGAGTAGTGTTATGTAGGACAATGTATTGTTACATAGGAGAATATCATTAGTATTTTTATAAAGGAGAATGTCCTTATTCTTAGGAGATGCATACTGAAGTATTAAGTGGAAAAAATAAAAATGACTATTTATTAGCAATTCATAAGGTTAGACAATATTTAGAAGCAAATGCCATGGTGTCTGCAACTTGCTTTCAAATGCTTCAGCAGAAACATTAATACATGACAGATAAGTAGGTAGGTAGGCAGACAGATCAACTGAGTAAGATAAAACATTAAAAACTGATGAATGCTGGTGAAGAAATAGGAATACCCATTGTAAAAAATCTTTCAACCTCTTTGTTGGCTTGACATTTTTCAAAATACAAAATAGAAAAATGAGGGAAGTGAAACATTCAGCTTTGCCCAGTTAATGGTAAAACAGTTTAAGATAAACCTAGTCACTTGGGAGATTAGTCCTCAGTTTTTCAAGGTTCTTTTCCTCTTACTCTTTCTCTTCCTCTCTCATCTTTTAAAATCTGAACACAGAAGTTTATTATATATCTTAACAATAGCATAGTTGGGCTGTCTTCTGGTCTACACATTGTGCTTCTTCCCTGGCATCCAGATAATGCGTGGGTGATGCATAGCTTGCCTCACTGAGCTCTGGGCATTGGTTCATATATGTTTACTGTGATAACTGCTAAAATGGGTGGGGTTTGTCAGATCTCCTGGCATAGGCAATGCAGGATGATGGCTCTCAAGAAGCTCAACCATCTCCTCCTGCTGATCAGGCTACTTTCATTGACTTTCACTGATGCTGCAAATCCTCCGCAACTTGGCAAAATCCTCCATCTGGATTTCATCTTGGAGTTGCTCACTCACAACTACCACTATTATGTTCTTTGAACAGAGACCTCTACTGAGACCTCCTCTGCTGTGACTTCCTGGCAAGTATATTAATGTTTATTTCTAAACTACCCTTTATATAGGACTTCCCTGGTGGCTCAGACGGTAAAGCGTCTGCCTACAATGCGGGAGACCTGGGTTCAATCCCTGGGTCAGGAAGGTCTCCTGGAGAAGGAAATGGCAACCCACTCCAGTATTCTTGCCTGGAAAATCCCATGGACTGAGGAGCCTGGTAGGCTGAGGAGCCTGGTAGGCTGTAGTCCATGGGGTCGCAAAGAGTCAGACAAAACTGAGTGACTTCACTTTCACTTTCACTTCTTGCTTTCACCCTTTATGTATCCTAAGAGTTTTCTAGGAAACTCTCTCTCTCTCCTGCCATATGCACCAGCTACTATTCTGCCTAAAACACCATGACACAATTTTTATGCTTCTGTGGCCATCCCCTGTTGGTATAGGGTTTTTCTCAAAGGCTTTCAAACTCATGACCAGTAAGGTTCCCAAATTTCTCCAAAACTTTCAACCCACACAATTGCACTATGAGCAAAGGACACGGTCTCATCTCTCATGCACTTGTCTCTCACACACACCCCTTAACTCTTTCCCCAGCACTTGCTACTTTTCATACAATGGGACTTTTGTTGGATCATAGCCTCCATTCTTTCTCTATTATGGTTCCTTTTTTAAAATAGAGTATTAGATTTAGTTTCAAATAACTAAAAATTTCCTTTGGTTAATAGAACACTTTCGAAATTCAGATGCCTTCTTTCCCTTTCCAAAGGCCTGAATTTCAAGACAAATGTCTGACAAGGGACTCGAGAAAGTTCACCATGAGATTTCAAACTTAGCAAAGGTCATTTTCTCTAGGTGGATTATGCCTTCCTGGAAGCAATGATTGCCACCGACGCAGTGTGCAAGGAGCCACAGGGAAATGGCTTATGAGGAATTAAATACTCACTGGTTTCCTAAGCCAGAAACATTATCCTCATTAAGGTTGTCTAAGCATATTAAATCAGGAAATCTGAGGACTAGTCACAACTTCTCTGCTGATATTCTTTGTGACTTAGGACTAATTCCATGATAAGAAAAAATAATAGTAGCAGCAACTACTGAGCTCCTCTTATGATGGCCAGTGATGCTTTAACTTTTTATACTCCTGTCCCAGCCTCCCAGTTATTATACTTATTCCTTGTCAATACCCTCTAGTCTTTGGCCCCAAGATTTTTATGTGAGAAAATACAAATTCTTACATACAGATGGCCAAAAAAAGCATATGAAAAGATGCTCAACATCAAGATGCTCTAATTAATATGCTTTGATGAGCATCAAAGATGTTGTAATTAATAGAGCAATGCATATCAAAACCACAATGAGATATCACCTAACACCAGTCAGAATGGCCATCATCCAAAAATCTACAAATAACAAATGCTGGGGAGGGTGTGGAGAAATGGAAGCTTCCTACACTGTTGGTGGGAACATAAATTGGTACAACCATTATGGAGAAAAGTGTGGAGGTTCCTAAAAAACTAAAAATAGAGTTATCATATGATCCTGCAATACCACTCCTGGGCATACACCTAGAGAAAACCATAATTCAAAAAGATACATGCATCCCAATGTTCACTGCAGCACTGTTTACAACAACCAAGATATGTAAACAACCTAAATGTCCATCGAGAAATGGATAAAGAAGATGTGGTAGAAGTATACAATGGAATAATACTCAGCCATTAAAAAGAACAGAATAAAGTCATTTGCAGCAACATGGATGGAGCTAGAGATTGAGTAAAGTAATCAGAAAGAGAAAAACAAATATCATATGATGTTGCTTACATGTGGAATCTTTAAAAATGGAATAAATTGTATTTATTTACAAAATAGAAATAGTCACATATGTAGAAAACAACTTATGATTACTGGTGGGATTGGGGAGGAGGGATAAATTAGAAGCTTAGTATTGAGTAGATAACTAATAAGGACCTACTGTATAGCACAGGGAACTCTTTCCAGTACTCTATAATAACCTAAATAGGAAAAGAATTTTTAAAAGAGTAGATATATGTATATGTATAACTGATTCACTTTGCTGTACAGTGGAAACTAACACAGCATTTTAAACCAACTTAAAAATTTTTCTTTAAAAAACTTTTAAAATATTTTTTAAAAAAACTTTTAAAATATAAAATTTTTTTAAAAAACTTTTAAAATATAAAAAAATTTAAAACTTTACAATATTATAGTGGTTTTGCCATACATTGACATGAATCAGCCATGGGTGTACATATGTTCCCCATCCTGAAGCCCCCACCCACCTCCCTCCCCATCCCATCCCTCTGGGTCATCCCAGTACACCAGCCCTGAGCACCCTGTCTCATGCAAGAAACTTTTCTTTAAAAAAAGAAATTTAAAAAGAAAGAAAACATAATCTCTTATAATTTAAACTGCTATTGTGCTTTTTGATATTTGCAGTTTTTTTTTCTTTTTTCTCATTTTTTTTAGTTCTACAAGTTTATTGCTATCAACCCATCTCTATCCACCTTCATGCATGTGCATGCTCAGTCATGTAACCCCATGGACTGCAGCTCACCAGGCTGATCTGTCCATGGACTTTTCCAGGCAAGAATACTGGAATGAATCGCCATTTCCTTCTCCAGTTGCAGTCACTTTTTTAACTGTTACAAGTGGATGTAAGTGCAGGTAAGTTTGCAGATATTGGTGGCAGGATGTTGAGAAACTTTCTAACAGCTTCTGCAGGAGATGAGATAAAGCTTAGTTTGAGGGCGTAAATTGTGGGGAAGAACATCTGAGAAAAATAGAACAATTTGGCATACCTATTGTGGGGACTAAGAGAAAGAGATAACAAGAGATGCTGAAAGAATTCTGAGCACTGTTATGGCACGACAGTGTTGAAGACAATGTATGTATAGGAGAATCAAGCTGGGAAATACTTTATTTTACTCAGTCAATGCATAAGACCAGAGAAGGCAGGCAATTAAATTGATCTTTAGTGTATGCTTTGTAGGAAAGATTTGCAAGGATAAGAAGTTGAAGAGAAAATAATGTATTATGGATTCTAGCCAGAATAAGGATGGATAGGATGAAGGGAGGAAACCGATCATCTCACTCTACTACTAAAAATCCTTGCGACGGGCTTCCACTTCTTGTAGAAGAACATCCAAATCCTCAACATGCCAACATGGGAATAATCTGACCCATGACTGTTTCTAGCCTCCTCTGGTGTCATTCTTCCTTTTGCACTCTGCACTGAAACCATGCACAAAGTGGGCCAGAAGAAAGTAATCTAAGTATATAGTTTTTGATAAATTTTATTCCATTCCTTTCCCATGTACATCCCCCCAGCCTGGCTGTATAGTCAAATCTTTTTGGCTTCTGAAAGATCATTTTCCAGTAGCCTGGCCCCTTTTCTCTGTTACTAGCAACATCCAGTGTTAATTTTTTCATCTTTTCTTCTCCTTGAAGCTTAATCGGTCTCTCTGCCTCCATTCTCTTATCTCCTTAATTCATCTTCACATTCACAAATGCCTTGGTTATGTTGCTGTTACACAAAGCAAAGCATATTCTTCTATTCTGAAAGCTTATTTAACAAAGTACAAGCTCTCCATGTCACATAAAGTTGTCTATGGTCTGGCCTCAGCTTGCCTTTCCAGCTCCCTCTCTCTCTACTCTGCCCTCAGCACTTAATGTTCTAATCAAATTGCACTTTTCACAATTCCTTAAATATGTCGTGTATGTTCATATTTGTTGTTCACATTGTTTCTTCTATATTGAATACTCTACTTTCCATCTTCACCTTAAGGGATAGAGTCTTATTTATCCCTTAAGGGCTAGCCTATATGGTATTCACTCCAATCTTCTGCTGACAAGTAATTGCTCCTTTTTGTGCATTACATAGCATTACTTTTGTGTCTTATCATTAATAGTTATTTTTTTTACCTCATATCTTGATAATCTATATGGATGTCTATCTCCCTACTAAACTAGATGGTCCATTAGGATGGAGACTTTGGTCTTAACCACTGTAATGAGAGTTTAGCTCATTGTTTCTTGATGAACAACTCCTTGGCTAGAGTGGTAAAGTGAAAAGTGAAAGTGTTAGTCACTCAGTTGTGTCCAACTCTTTGTGACCCTAGGGACTATAGCCCACCAGGCTCCTCTGTCCATGGAATTCTCCAGGCAAAAGTACTGGAGTGGGTAGCTATTCCCTTCTGCAGAGCAGTAAAAGATAGGACTGAAAGATAGGGCACTTTGGGATTAGGTTAGGGAGTCCCTGAAGTCTCTTGTAGGCAGCATATACTTGGGTCTCGAGTTTTTTTGGCATCCAGCCGCTCTGTGCTTTTTGATTATTGAGTTCAATCCGTTTACTTTTAGGGTAATTATTGATATTTACCTGCCTCCTGAGAAATCCGTATGCACGTCAAGAAACAACAGTTAGAACTAGACATGGAAAAATGGACTGGTTCCAAATTGGAAAAGGAGTACATCAGGGCTGTATAGTGTCACCTTGCTTGTTTAACTTACATGCAGAGTACTTTATGTGAAATGCCAAGCTGGATGAAGCACAGCTAGAATCAAAATTGCAGGAAGAAATATCAATAACCTCAGATATGCAGATGACACCACCCTTATGGCAGAAGGCGAAGAGAAACTAAAGATCCTCTTGATGAAACTGAAAGAGGAGAGTGGAAAAGCTGGCTGAAAACTCAACATTCAGAAAACTAAGATCATGGCTTCTGGTCCCATCTGCTGCTGCTGCCGCTAAGTCGCTTCAGTCATGTCCGACTGTGCGATCCCATAGATGGCAGCCCACCAGGCTCCGCCGTCCCTGGGATTCTCCAGGCAAGAATACTGGAGTGGGTTGCCATTTCCTTCTCCAATGCATGAAAGTAAAAAGTGAAAGTGAAGTCACTGAGTCGTGTCCAACTCTCAGCGACCCCATGGACTGCAGCCTACCAGGCCCCTCCATCCATGGGATTTTCCAGGCAAGAGTACTGGAGTGGGTTGCCATTACTTCATGGCAAATAGATGGGGAAACAATGGAAACGGTGGCAGACTTTATTTTGGGGGGGCTCAAAAGTCACTGCAGAGGTAAAGAAAAAATCACTGCAGAAATTAAAAGATGCTTGCTCCTTGGAAGAAAAGTTATGACAAACCTAGACAGAATATTAAAAAGCAGAGACATGACTTTACTGACAAAGGTCCATATAGTCAAAGCTGTGGTTTTTCCAGTAGTCATGTATGGATGTGAGAATTGGACCATAAAAAAACCTGAGCACCAGAGAATTGATGTTTTTGAACTGTGGTGTTGGAGAAGACTCTTGAGAGTCCTTTGGACAGCAAGGAGATCAAATCAGTCAATCCTAAAGGAAATCAAAGCTGAATATTCACTGGAAGGATTGATGCTGAAGCTGAAGCTATAATACTTTGGCCACCTGATGCAAAGAACTGACTCATTGGAAAAGACCCTGATGCTGGTAAAGATTGAAGGTGGGAGGAGAAGGAGACAACAGAGGATGAGATGGTTGGACAGCATCACCTACTTGATGGACATGAGTTTGAGTGAACTCTGGGAATTGGTGATGGACAGGGAAGCCTGGCATGGTGCAGTCCGTGGGGTTGCAAAGAGTCAGACACGACTAAGAGACTGAACTGAAGTAAACTGATGTTTAAGGACTCTCTAATGATGTCTTACTAATTGATTTCTGACTATTTGGTATTTCCACTATTTTTTTTTCTCCTTCTAACCTTTGTGAATTGGTGATTTTGCATGGTGATACGTCTAATTCTTCTCTCTTTATGTTGTATACATCTATTATAGGTTTTTGTGTTATGGTTGCCATGTGATTACACATGCATGCTTGTCTCTTCAGTCATTTCCCACTCTTTGAAACCCTATGGACTGTAGTCTGCCAGGCTCTTCTGTACATGGGATTCTCCAGGTAAGAATACTGGACTGGGTTGCCATACCCTCCTCCAGGGAACTTTCTCCACCTAGGGATCTAACATGAGTCTCCTGAAATGCAGGCAGATTCTTTACCACTGAGCCACTGGGGAAGCCCATGGTTACTATGAGACTTACCCAAAACATAGATAAAATAATCTATTGTATCCTGATAGAAACTTCAATTGCATATAAAAACTTCACTTTCTTGCTTCCGTCCTTTTATGATTTTGATGTCACAATTTATCTCTTTTTATATTGTGCGTTTGTTAAGTTACAGTGGCTACAGTTATTTTTAAAACTTGTGTTTAACCTTTGTACTATAGTTAAATGGTTAACATACCCTCATGTTACAAAATTAGTTTTTTTTTTAAGTTTTAAAAAAGTGTTTATTTATTTATTTTTGGCTATGCTAGATCCTCGCTGCTCTGCAGGCTTTTCTCTAGTTGTGGAGAGCAGGGGCCACTCTCTAGTTGCAGTGCATGAGCTTCTCATTGCAGTGGCTTCTCTTGTTGTGGCGCATGGGCTACAGGCCACACGGGCTCCAGTAGTTACAGCGCCTGTGCTCAGTAGCTGCAGTTCCCAGGCTCTGGAGCACAGGCTCAATAGTTGTGGCTTAGCTGCTTTGCAGCATGCGGGATCAAACCCGTGTCTCCTGCATTGGCAGACAGATTCTTTACTACTAAGCCACGAAGAAGCCCAGAATTAGCCTTCTAAATCTGACTATATATTTGTCTTTACCAGTATGCTATGCATTTTCATATGTTTTCATGTCTAATTAGAATCTTTTCATTTCTGCTTGAAGAATTCCTTTCAGCATTTCTTGCAAGGTAGGATAAACTCTCTCAGAAAGTTTTTGTCTGGAAAAGTCCTTTTTCTCGTTCATATCTGAAGGATATCTTGGCTGGATAAAGTATTCCTGACTGGCATTTTTTTCTTTTAAAACTTTGACTATATCACTCTACTTTCTCCTCGCCTATAGGGTTTCTGCTGAGAAATTTACTGATAGCCTAATGGAGGTTCTTTTGGAGTTTACAACTTTTTTCCTTTGCTGGTTTTAAGATTATACTTGTCTTTGATTTTTGACAGTTTCATTATAATGTACCTTGGAGAAGGCCTTTTTGCACTGAGATAATGGAGTAATCTATTCGCTTTGTGAACTTGTATGTCTAAGTCTCTCCCGAGGCTTGGGAAATTCTCAACATTTTTTTTTCTTTAAATAGCCTTTCTGCCCCTTTCTCCCCTCTGGAACTTCAATTATTCTAATATTTGTACATGATGTCCCATAGGTTATGCAGGCTTTCTTCTCTCTTTTTCATTCGTTTTACTTTGTTCTCCTTTGACTGGATTATTTCAAAGTTCCCATCCTTTAAGATCCTTGATTCATTCTATCTTTAGTCTGTTCTTCTGTAGACACCCTCTATTGCATTTTTCATTACCTTCATTGGCTTCTTCAGCTCTGGACTTTCTGTTTGGTTCTTTTCAATTATTTCTATTTTCACTAAAAGTCTTATTTTGTTCAGGTATTGTTTTTCAGATTTCATTGAATCATACTTTTTGGTCACTCACTGAGTTTCCTCAAACAGCTACCTTGAATTCTTTATCAGATAACCTGCAAAATTCCATTTCTTTGAATTTGCATGCTGGAGGATTATTGTGATCTTTTGATAATAACGAGTTTCCTTGATTGTTGATGTTCCTGGGGGGGTTGCATTTCTGTTCTTGCCTTTGAGGTGGCATATACCTCCTCAAAACTTTACTTACTGACTTCTGGTGGCAGTTTTTTTGGTTGGTCCAGCTTATGTGAGCTGCTTTTTCCAGCCGTGTATGAACATACCTGCTTCACTCTTCTTGCTCCCTCTTGTGGCAGAATTCTTAAATTTTATGTCCTTTCTGGTTCTTACAACTCACTAGCTGAATGTTCGGAGAAGGCAATGGCACCCTACTCCAGTACTCTTGCCTGGAAAATCCCATGGACAGAGGAGCCTGGTGGGCTGCAGTCCATGGGGTCGCTAAGAGTCAGACACGACTGAGCGACTTCACTTTCACTTTTCACTTTTCTGCACTGAAGAAGGAAATGGCAACCCACTCCATGTTCTTTCCTGGAGAATCCCAGCGACGGGGGAGCCTGGTGGGCTGCCGTCTATGGGGTCGCACAGAGTCGGACACGACTAAAGTGTCTTAGCAGCAGCAGCAGCAGCAGCAGCTGGTTGTTGGCAACCTTCCTTTTGTTTTCCAGAAGGTGGCGCTAAAACTCAAGTTTGTGGGTTCTCTCTTGCCCACAGACCCTGGCCAGTTTTCTGAAGGGACTCCCTGTTCAGGTGAGCTTGCTTTATCTACTGCACTGAGGAGCAGGCACCAGGAGTCAGCTGCAGAGTGTGGGGAAGTGCTGATTTAGCTCTCAGGGCCTTGAGGGTGTCCATGGGCCAGGTTGGGTTATCCTTGGATGAGGTTTTTCTAGCGGCTCACAATGAGCTTCCTGCTGGAGTCCTGATAATAGTCAGCAGGAATCTCACTCCCTTAATTAGCCCTTTGATATTTCCTTCTGCCTCCTTCTTGATCTTCTCCTCCCCCAAGTCATGGGGGTCCAACCTCAATGCTCTGGGTGCCACAGGACAGTAACCGGCTTCTCCAGCAGTGTTCCACATAGCTGAGGTGGCCAGGCACTCACCCACCATTCTCCCATGGGATAGGTCACCACTGGCTAATTCAGCTTCACAGCTGTGCTGCTTTGGAAGCCAAGCAAAGCTCTTCTTCCCTGAGATACATCAAAATCTATATTCTTTTTTGTTCAAATTAAGAGCTGTAATCTCTCTTTGGGAAGGCTGGACTTTTATTAAGTCTGTCCTGGTGTTCCTCCACCAGGATCATGAGGGACTATGGCTACTTCATAAGCTCCTGTTAGTTCCACTGCTGGCACCAAGGTATGTCTGCCTATTACCCAATGCACAGGTGGGCAAGACTCCTCCTGGGCCCCTTGAAGTATTCTGTTGAATCCCACAGAGGTACTTTTTTTCATAGATAGATGCCTAATTAAGTTGTTTAAAATGAAGGGGACAAAAAGAGAGTTGTCTTACGATGCTGACATCATTCTCTTGCTTCTGAGTGTCTACTATGAATTGGAAGGGAACTTATAGTCCATCTAATTAAACTTCTCCAGTTTAAACATAAGGAAATTGAAACATAGTAACTTGAAACAGTTTGGTGTACATGCAAGTGAAAGTGAAGTTGCTCAGTTCAGTTCAGTTGCTCAGTCATGTCCGACTCTTTGTGACTCCATGAATCGCAGCACACCAGGCCTCCCTGTCCATCACCAATTCCCAGAGTTCACTCAAACTCACGTCCATCGAGTCAGTGATGCCATCCAGCCATCTCATCCTCTGTCGTCCCCTTCTCCTCTTGCCCCCAATCCCTCCCAGCATCAGAGTCTTTTCCAATGAGTCAACTCTTCCCATGAGGTGGCCAAAGTACTGGAGTTTCAGCTTTAGCATCATTCCTTCCAAAGAAATCCCAGGGCTGATCTCCTTCAGAATGGACTGGTTGGATCTCCTTGCAGTCCAAGGGACTCTCAAGAGTCTTCTCCAACACCACAGTTCAAAAGCATCAATTCTTCGGTGCTCAGCCTTCTTCACAGTCCAACCCTCACAACCATACATGACCACTGGAAAAACCATAGCCTTGACTAGATGGACCTTTGTTGGCAAAGTAATGTCTCTGCTTTTTAATGTGCTATCTAGGTTGGCCATAACTTTCCTTTCAAGGAGTAAGTGTCTTTTAATTTCATGGCTGCAGTCACCATCTGTAGTGATTTGGGAGCGCAAAAACATAAAGTCTGACACTGTTTCCACTGGTTCCCCATCTATCTGCCATGAAGTGATGGGACCAGATGCCATGATCTTAGTTTTCTGAATGTTGAGCTAAGCCAACTTTTTCACTCTCCACTTTCACTTTCATCAAGAGTCTTTTTAGTTCCTCTTCACTTTCTGCCATAAGAGTGGTGTCATCTACATATCTGAGGTGATTGATATTTCTCCCAGCAATCTTGATTCCAGCTTGTGCTTCTTCCAGCCCAGCGTTTCTCATGTACTCTGCATATAAGTTAAATAAGAAGGGTGACAATATACAGCCTTGACGTACACCTCTTCCTATTTGGAACCAGTCTGTTGTTCCATGTCCACTTCTAACTGTTGCTTCCTGACCTGCATATAGGTTTCTCAAGAGACAGGTCTGGTGGTCTGGTATTCCCATCTCTTTCAGAATTTTTCACAGTTTATTGTGATCCACACACTCAAAGGCTTTGGTATAGTCAATAAAGCAGAAATAGATGTTTTTCCGGAACTGTCTTGCTTTTTCAATGATTCAGCAAATGTTGGCAATTTGATCTCTGGTTCCTCTGCCTTTTCTAAAACCAGCTTGAACATCTGGAAGTTCATACATAGTTCACATACTGCTGAAGCCTGGCTTGCAGAATTTTGAGCATTACTTTACTAGCGTGTGAGATGAGTGCAATTGTGTGGTAGTTTGAGCATTGTTTGGCCCTGCCTTTCCTTGGGATTGTAATGAAAACTCAGCTGTGTCCAGTTCTTTTCCACCCAGTGGACTGTAACCCATTAGGCTCCTCTGTCCATGGGATTCTCCCAGCAAGAACACTGGAGTGGGTTGCCATTTCCTTCTCCAGGGGATCTTCCTGACCCAGGGATCAAACTCAGGTCTCCCCCATTGCAGGCAAATTCTTTACTGTCTGAGTCACCAGGGAATCCCAACTAAGCAGTTTTTTTTTTTTTAAATAGCCTACAAGAGATTCCTTCCATTGCTACCTAATCCAAAGTTTCCCAAGTTTAATACAAAATTTTTACACATTTGAGTGTGTGAGACAAAATTGATGGCATTCTGGAACCTATGAGGAGCAATACCCTGATGACCAAAGTCAAAACTCTAAAATATGAAGGAATTCCTTGGCAGTCCAGTGACTGGGACTCTGAGCTTTCACTGCCAATGGTGTGGATTCAATCCCTGGTTGGGGATCTGAGGTCCAACAGGCTGTGAGATAAAAAAAAAAGAGGTTCTCCTTCAATTCAGGCCCTCATTGCTTTATATCTTATTTTATAAAAACCTTCCTTCCTAGCTTGTTTCTTTGCTTTCATAGTTTCCTCTCTATAAATTCATCTCATAGATCTCTAAGATCACGTGCCACCTCCCTAATCTAAAATGAATGTCTCATTTCATCAGTCACTTAATTTAAAACTCCTGACTACCCTTCATTGGCTTCCAGAATAGAATAGTGATTAAATGATAAGAGACAGATCTAGATTCAAATCATGGCTCTTCCCTGTCACTTTCTTTGATATTGCAAGCTGTGTTTCAAGTAACTCACTTCAACACTATGATCTTTGATTTATACGACTGATGAATGGAGATGAGAGTTTAAGATTTAGATACTAGAGTTCAGTCAAATCTAAAAATCTCCCTTCCACATAGCTTAATTACTTGAATAGTTAATGCAAAAGAGCAACTTTTTAAAGCAGCAAAAACATATCAACAGCCATAAAACAAGGGGAAAGGTCATGTCATAACCTTCAAAAATTAGAGACTATCAAAGAAAAATACACAAGTTTCCAAAAATGTACAGAACAAAAGCTCAGAGCCTTTTAACATCATCCTCCAAACTATGTAGGGAAGATAAATGAACAAGATCCTGAAAACTTTAAACCACCCTCCCAACCTGCCCTGAAACCTGAGAATTTATCTCATTCTCATTTATCTCATTTATAAATTTATCTGAATTTATCTCATTCAGATGAGATATGAAGACAAAGAACTTTGCAAGGCGGCCAAAGTTTTACCCTAACTACCTTTTTGTCCTGCCAAAAAAGGGAACCTTTCAACTCTCTTTCAGCTGGGGGAAAATGGAGAGGATAGCAGAACAATCATAAACAGAAGAGTTAATTATTTCCAACAATAAATGGGGATTTAGCAGAAAGGAAGAAAAAAAAGGGAATAATTAGGACAAGAGTCTCTGAAGGAGGTAAAGTAGAGAAGGGGCATTCTTAACGCCTGAAGGGAAGTAACCTGCACATGTTACTTCCTTCCTTCCTTATTGATACAGGGCAAAACTCTCCTTTTTGACTCATGTTTTCCTCGGAGGAAGACAGAGTGGGGGTTGGGAGGAAGATAAATTGCTGATTGGAAGAAATGGGTGTTTGTGGGAAGGAAAAATTGATAGCACTGAAGTAGAGACTCCAGTAAAAAAAAAAAAAAAAAAAACAAAACAAAATTTTAGATTACCTTCACTAAAGGAAACAAAGAAGTCAGGGCTCCAAGATGACCAGAAGGCATACTCCAAAGCCCATTGATATTCTTAGTGTGATAGAAATAAACCCCAGAGGCTGGACAGAGTTTAGCATAGGAAACATTTAATGAAATCCCAGGAGGGCAGAGTGTAGGTATCCCAACAAAGGCTGTACACAGCCACAGCTGAGCTCTTCCCTCCTCTCTGAACCTAAAGTAATAGCTGCTGCTGCTGCTGCTAAGTCTCTTCAGTCGTGTCCAACTCTGTGCAACCCCATAGATGGCAGCCCATCAGGCTCCCCCATCCCTGGGATTCTCCAGGCAAGAACACTGGAGTGGGTTGTCATTTCCTTCTCCAAAGCATGAAAGTGAAAGTGAAGTCGCTCAGTCGTATCCGACCCTCAGCGACCCCATGGACCACAGCCTTCCAGGCTCCTCCGTCCATGGGATTTTCCAGGCAAGAGTACTGGAGTGGGTTGCCATTGCCTTCCCCGAAGGTAATAGCTAGCTAAACAAGTGGAATTCATACGCACTGTAGCAAAGCAAATAGAAGCTGCTCATATGCCATATAAAAAAGATGAAAAGAAAGGGCACAATAACTTTGCAAACACATATTGGCAAAAATAAATAAATATGAGAAAGGAGAACACAGATGAATAAGGCATCCTGGAAGTTAGCAGAGCCCCAAAAAGAAAATATTCTTCCTCATACAGACATTAATGAGAACATAAAATTAATTTTTAAAAGTAAGGTGTAAAGCAATATTAAAGATTAAAAGGGAGAATGCAAATCTCAGAAAAACTAAGAACCATGTAACACTGTATTAGCACTAAAAAAGCTAGAAAGCACAGAGATAGTATTAGCACTAAAAAAGCTAGAAAGCACAGAGATAATTTCAAACTCCAAACCCATTCTAATTTAAATATCTTCCAGCCACTAAGCCACAGTGAAGAATCCACCCACCAAGCAGGAGATGCAGGTTCAATCCCTGGGTTAGGAAGATTCCTTGAAGAAAGAAATGGCAACCCACTCCAGTATTCTTCCCTGGGAAATCCCATGGACAGAGGAGCCTGGCAGGCTACAGTCTATGGAGTTGCAAGAGTCAGACACTTAGCGACTAAACAACATCCTCTAACCCATGTGGGATAGCAGGTCAAAATTAGCTTGTCTTCTTTCCTGGCTCCATCTCATCAATTTTCTAGTCGCTGTTTCTAATATCTTGAGGGTTGGAGGGTAAGTAATGGGTGTGTGTATGGTGTGTGTGAATGTTAGTTGCTCAGTGGTGTCCAACACCGGGACCCCATGGACTATAGCCTGCCAGGCTCCTCTGTCCGTGGGGTTCTCCAGGCAAGAATACTGGAGTCGGTAGCCATTTCCTTCTCCAGGGGATCTTCCCAACCCAGAGATCAAACCAGGATCTCCTTCATTGCAAACAGATTCTTTACTGTCTGAATTACTAGGGAAGCCCCACTGGGGTCATGGGCACAGTTTTTGTGGAGGTACAGTTGTAATCTACCGACAGGACCCTCTAGGTGGCAGTAGTCAACTGCTTACTATGGGGTACTTTTCTTCATAAATTCCATGGTTGCCTGGTCTGCCCTTCTTTCTGCCTGGCTCCTGGATTTCTGGAACCTATTCTCTGTTCCTGCTCCTCAGGTAGCACACATGGTTAGTATCATTTCCACAGAGTCCTTACCAAACCTCAAAAACATATACCTTTATCCCGCTATGGGAGGAAGGACAGTCCAGTCTCAACGTAGCCAACTGTGTGTTCAGCTACCAAGTGGAGCCATTCCAGCCACAGCGTCTCACCTTTAGAATAATCATTGATAAGGCCCTCACATTCCTAGAGATGTGCATAAAACTCAACAAGTAGACCCCTAAAAAAAAAAATTCTCCTTGACTTGAAAAAAAGGAGGCATCTATCATACTCAGTACTTTTTAGTTTCGGTATTAGCAGTAGCAATCACACAGGGCAGTTTGTCAGGTCCAAGTTTGAGAATAGGAAAAAAGACAGCTTGGCCTCCATTCAAGTTTTCTTTCTTTTTTGTTATTCAAAATTTCTTTTACTTCTGTTTACTCCCAAAGCAGTAAATATGTTGCTGTTGATAAAAATAAAATTAAAAAGCGGTCAGAGAATGCAGCTCCCCATGCTTTAAATGCATTTCACAGAAATTCATTCAAAGTTAATTGGAACTGGCAGCCTGCCAGTGTTCCAGGTTGGAAAAGAATGTGGACCTCATACCAGCCGTATCAACACCCAGAAACAGCTTAGAACACCAATGTGCAAGGGTATTAAGTTGCTTCAGTCATGTCTGACTCTGTCTGACCCCACGGACTAGCTTGCCAGGCTCCTCTGTCCATGGGTTCTCCAGGCAAGAATACTGGAGTGGGTTGCCACGCCCTCCTCCAGGGGATCGTCCTGACCCAGGGAACGAAGCAGCATCTCTTATGTCTCCTGTTTTGGCAGGTGGGTTCTTTACCACTAGTGCTACCTCAGAAGCCCAACAAAAGGCAATAATTCTGTTATGCAGAAAGCCACATTCTCCAAGGCTCTGAAATTCTTGCCCTACTGGCACCTAGCAAGTGCCTCTTCTCTGAGCAAGTTGAGTGCCTAGAAGTTTCTATTTGTGTCTGTTTATAGCATATGAAAAAGCAGAGACATTACTTTGCCAACAAAGGTCCATCTAGTGAAGGCTATGGTTTTTCCAGTAGTCATGTATGGATGTGAGAGTTGGACTGTGAAGAAAGCTGAGCGCCGAAGAATTGATGCTTTTGAACTGTGGTGTTGGAGAAGGAGATCAGCCCTGGGATTTCTTTGGAAGGAATGATGCTAAAGCTGAAACTCCAGTACTTTGGCCACCTCATGGGAAGAGTTGACTCATTGGAAAAGACTCTGATGCTGGGAGGGATTGGGGGCAGGAGGAGAAGGTGACGACAGAGGATGAGATGGCTGGATGGCATCACCAACTCGATGGACGTGAGTCTGAGTGAACTCCGGAAGTTGGTGATGGACAGGGAGGCCTGGCGTGCTGCAATTCATGGGGTCGAAAAGAGTCGGACACGACTGAGTGACTGAGCTGAGCTGAGCTGAGGGGATTTCTACCATAGAGGAATACATTCTTCTCCTTCCCCTTCCAGACAGAGTAGAAGGTGAGTGAAATGCAAAGTACTCTGTCATCACTTCTCCAAAGAAACCTCTTTGTCTTCAACCTCAGCTTTGTGTATAGACTGAAACTGAGTGAACAGCTAAAATTGGCAGATCTAGGGCCTCCCTGGTGGCTCAGTGGTGAAGATGCAGGAGAGACACAGGTTCAATCCCTGGTCAGGGAGGATCCCACATGCCTCAGAGCAAATAAGCCATGGGCCACAACTATTGAGCCTGTGTTCTAGAGATTAGGAACCACAACTACTGAGCCCTCGTGCCTCAACTATGAGGCACACACACCCGACAGTTTAAGAGAAGCCACCGCAATGAGAATTCCGTGCACAGCAAGAGAAAGAAGCCCTGGCTTGTCACAAAGTAGTAAAAAAGCAATAAAACAAAGCAAAAAGCAAAGTTTAAAGACAAATATTTATATTGCAATCAGTTAAGACTACTGTCCATCACTTTCTTTCTTTTTTAAAATTGTATTTATTTTTTTATTAGCTGCACTGATGGTCTTTATTGCTGCCTGGGCTTTATTGGCGCTTCCCTACCAACTGAGCTACTTAAAAAAAAAAAAAAGTAATGGACAGTAGTCTGAGCTGATTGCAATATAAATATTTGTCTTTTAAAAAGCTGACAGAACTAGTTTAGGACCATATACTTAGAAAGTTCTACATGAATGGTGTGGTACCTGTCTTTAAAATTAGAAGCATATATCATTTTGTTGTCAGCTTTAGGGGCCTCCAATAGAGCATCTTATTGTTTTTCTACCATACTGTGTTATTTGTCAACATTATCCTGACTTGCGTTATTACTGATAGGGTATTTGTGATTTCTGTCAGACAGAGACTGTATCACCAATTCTTATTTTCTCCACAATGCCTAGGATGGCACCTTGCTTACTGAAAACAGTTTATAAATGCTTGAGAAACTGAATTTAAGAAAGGACAAATTTTTTCCCCTTTCTCCCTTTACCTGTGAACTTACTACCCACCTTTCAATACTGGAATAAGACTAGCTTTTCCATGAAGTGTTTCAGCTCCATTTCAACCCCATTAGTTCCTCCTTGTCTCTGAACTCCTGTAAAACTGTTAATATGGTGTTTTGTATCATCCTCCAAATTTTTATTTATCTTAATTCTTCAGGGAAACCTTAAGTTCCTCAAGGATATGAGTCATCTTACACTTATTTCTTTAGAGAAGGCCTTAACTAACATTCGGAAAAGGCAATGGCACCCCACTCCAGTACTCTTGCCTGGAAAATCCCATGGAGGGAGGAGCCTGGTAGGCTGCAGTCTATGGGGTCGCTAAGAGTCGGACACGACTGAAGCGACTTAGCAACGGCAGCAGCAGCAATGCCCAGGAACTTATTAACTGGAGCTGTAAGTTAACTCTTTATCAGAGAGAGCGAGATGGTGGTGGGGGACAGCCCCCAGTAAAGTCAGAGGTGAGAGCACAAAGCAGTAAAGTAGGCAGACTCTGGTTTTTGGGGGTAGATGCTGGAGAATATCCATGGGGACTCCTGAAGCTCGAACCTGCCTTTGTGTATGCCGAGCCTCCTTCCTCATGACATTTGCCAGGTGTGGATCTCCTCACGCCGGCTCCTGGCAGATAACCTTGAAAACATGATGTTAAGTGAAAAGAAACCAGTCACAAAAGACCACATATTTTATGATTCCATTTATATGAAATGTACAGATTAGGAAAATCTAGGGAAACAAAGTAGGGAGAAGGGAGGGAGAAGGTGGGAATGTGGAATGACTGCTAAAAGGTATGGAGTTTCTTTTAGGGATGATGAAATGCTCTAACATTAGATGGCTGTGATGATCATATAACCCTGTGAGTAGACTAAATACCATTACATTATATGGTTTTTAGTGCATTTTTTAAAGTGTGAATTTTAGAGCATGTGAATTATATCTCAGTGAAGTTATAAAGAAAAACAAGAGAGACGGGATGGAAGAGAGGACGGTACTGTAGGTAAGAGGAGAGGAAAGAAAATGAAAAAATTGAGAAAGGCAAGAGCTGCTATTGGGAGTTTTCTCCACAATAAGGAATAAAGTATAAAGGAAGGGATAGAGAGACATTTAGATGTGGTTTCAGAATGGAAGATAATAAATCAATAGAAGAGAAAGGGATTTAACAGATCATACACTCCACTCCAGTACTCTTGCCTGGAGGATCCCATGGATGGAGGAGCCTGGTAGGCTGCAGTCCATGGGGTCGCTAAGAGTCAGACACAACTGAGTGACTTCACTTTGACTTTTCACGTTCATGCATTGGAGAGGGAAATGGCAACCCACTCCAGTGTTCTTGCCTGGAGAATCCCAGGGACAGGGGAGCCCGGTGGGCTGCTGTCTCTGGGGTCACACAGAGTCGGACACGTCTGAGGTGACTTAGCAGCAGCAAACCACGGATTTCTTTGGAAGCAATGATGGTAAAGCTGAAACTCCAATACTTTGGCCACCTCATGCGAAGAGTTGACTCATTGGAAAAGACTGTGATGCTGGGAGGGATTGGGGGCAGGAGGAGAAGGGGACGACAGAGGATGAGATGGCTGGATGGCATCACGGACTCGATGGACGTAAGTCTGAGTGAACTCTGGGAGTTGGTGATCAACAGGGAGGCCTGGCGTGCTGCGATTCATGGGGTCACAAAGAGTCGGACATGATTGAGCGACTAAACGGAACTGAACTGAACCACGGATTATAAATTGAATGTCTACAATTTTCTTGGAGAAATGTAAGTAAAGATTACAATTCCTCGTATTTAATACTTTCATGTTTACACTATGTGTACATAACTCTGTAGAGACCGGGCCATGTGGGGGCCTAACCCTTTATTAACATTATAAAAGAGGTTTGTACAACGCTGGTATATTTAAAATGGATAACAAACACGGATCTATTATACAGCACATAGACCTTTGCTCAATGTTATATGGCAGCCTGGATGGGAGTGGGGTTTGGGGTAGAATGGATACATGTATATGTATGGCTGAATCCCTTTGCTATTTATGTGAAACTATCACAACATTGTTAATCAGTTATACCCCAATACAAAACAAAAAGTTAAAAAAAAAAAAAAAGTTTGTACAGAGAGCACACAGGAGAAATTATTTTATTTGACAGATAGCTCTGGGAATTTCACCAAAGGTGACATTTGAGCTGCCTTTCCTTAGGACAAATAAAAATCAGATGGAGATCCAAGAGGCAGGGTATTATGTACAGAGGGATTAGTTCATGCAAAAAGCATACTAGAGAACTACGAGAGATAGGAGGTAGAGCAATCAGATGGGCTAGGAATTAAGAGTTCTTTCCTGTTAGACAATTAGGTTTTCACTCTATCCTACAAATAACAAGACAGGGAAGATGATAAAATTAGCAACCTTCAGATTTTCATTTTAGAAAGATAAACAAAGACTTTATGATGCTGAGATGATTCTCTTTGTACCGAGTTTGTTATTTTATTTTAAAAAACGTATTTATTTATTTAGGCTGTATTGGGTCTTCAAAATCTAGGGGTGAGCGATGAGGACCTAAATTAGGATGAAAGTTTAAAGTGTTGAAAATGTTAGTCTTCAGCCATGTCCTACTTCTTGAGAACCCATTGACTGTAGCCCTGTCAGGCTCCTCTGTCCACAGCATTCTCCAGGCAAGAATACCAGAGGGGGTAGCTATTCCCTTCTCCACGGGATTTTTCCAATCCAGGGATCCAACCCTAGGGCTCTTCCACTGCAGGCAGACTCTTTACCATCTAAGCCATCAGAGAAGCCCCCTAAATTACGATGGTGCCAACAAAAATGAAAAGTACTAGGAACCCTGGGAAACATTCATACGTTCAACTTGCACTGGGCTTTTACTAGCTTTCACAAATACACAGCTTTACAAATTACTGGGCATTGTAACACCACGGTTATCTCAGTGACAGTGAAGTCGCTCAGTCGTATCCGACTCTTTGCGACCCCAGACTGTAGCCTACCAGGCTCCTGTGTCCATGGGATTTTCCAGGCAATAGTACTCGAGTGGATTGCCATTTCCTTCTCCAGGGGGATCTTCCCAACCCAGGGCTCGAACCCGGGTCTCCCACATTGTAGACAGACGCCTTTACCGTCTGAACAACCAGGGAAGTCCTAGTTATCTCATAGATCACGTCTAAATAGAACTAATCAGGCAGGCATTCAAGTTCACTGGCTGAGCCAGAATATTTAAGATATTGTACCCTTACTTCCACACTCATGCATAGTAATAAATAGCCTTGGGAATATTCAGAAATGTGATCTCTCAAGTGATTACATTCCTCTTTGATGTAATCCACAGAACATCCTTCTGATTTGGGTGCAGTGTTTCAGAGAAAAGTACCCTTTGACCCCTTGAAGCAGAAACGCTTTGAGTCTGATAGGTGTCTCCCGATAAAAGTCAAGATCGAAAACAGCAGACACCTTTCTGCCAAACTCCTCGCCAAGCCCTCTCACCCAGATTCTCGGCCTGGTACGTGACCCTTTAATCTTCAGGCTGGGCGCCTGCAGTCTGCCCAACCCCCCGCCACCCCCAACCCCGCCACCCCCCGCCACCCCCCAACCCCGCCCCCCCCTCCGGGTTCTGTCTCCGCACGGCTGTCAGACTCAGTCTTCCCCCAACAGGGCTCGTCGACTTAATTCAAAGGACCGGCAGGAAGATAGGCTTTTTCAGGGAAACTCATTGGGTCCCGTCAGGCGCCTAGAGCACATTAGATCTCCCTCCAAGATGGCGGGGGCCGCAGAGGGGGCCATTGCCGATTGAGCATGCGTTCAACTAAGCCGCGCAGGCTGCCCCCTCCGCCGTCTTTCGTTTTCCTTCTAGTCCCTTCCAACTGAGGCCCCGCCCACAACTTTTGCGGATGGGCGGGGACAAAATGTAGGCAAGGGCAGGGGCGTCACTAGCCAGGCGCGTCCGCGGAGTAGGCACAAACTGGTTAGAGACTGCATAACCGGACCGGCAGTCACCATGATCGCGCTGTTTAGGCGAAGCTGCGGGGTGAGAGGAAGAGCAGGGCTCGGCGCGGGTGGGAAGTGGAGGTTGTGGTGTTCGGGAGGGGGCCGGGCGGGGTGGGAGGTTGTAATAAGGAAGAAGCCCAATCATCAGGCGTCTTGGCCCCTCTTACCCCGCTCCTGGTTGCTGCTGCTGCTAAGTCACTTCAGTCGTGTCCGACTCCGTGCGACCCTATAGACACCAACCCACTAGGCTCCTCTGTCCCTGGGATTCTCCAGGCAAGAGTACTGGAGTGGGTGCCATTGCCTTCTCCGCCGCTCCTGGTAGTAGCAACCAGGATTCTGGACCCTCGCTGGCTTTCGCGCCCACCCATTCCTCGCACTGTTGGACAGAACGCTTTCTGGGTTTTCAGGTTCCTGTATTTCCTTGGCAATTGGCCCATATATAGATGGCGTCCCCTTTTCAGAATATCTCTTTTCTTTCTCTGGCCCGAGAACCTTCCAAAGATTTCCCGGAGGAATCCTGTCATATCCCGAAGTAAACCCGTCTTTTAATTGGTCAGGGCCTAAAAATTACAACCGTATTTTTGCTGAACTAGTTTTTATCTCTTGGAGGACACTCTCTCTTGGCTCTCAGTCCCTGCACTAATAAGGAAGTCTTTTGTGATGTTTTTGCTGCAAAGTGCAGAATTCAGATAATCTTTACCTTGGGTGCCTGCCAAGTAAGGAGGAAAAGGAAAATGGAGCAGGTGCCCCTTAGGGTACTTATTAATATCCATTTGGTTTTACAGTATGGAGGGAGGCGCTTCCAGGTTGTGTACATGTAAATAAAGGAGAAAAGAAAATCCCAGAGCTTTTCTGTGAAGCTTGTCTGTTTATTCTAGTGTCTCACAGATTTTAAGTTGTCTCAGCTACTAGATACAGTTCGCTATTTTAAATATTATTGCCATTTAGATGTTATTTATAATTGAGAAAGTTATGTCTTTTTACCAAAATAGTGTCGGGTTCAGAGTAATTCTAATGGGTTATTGCCCAGTATTTGTCATTGCTATACAAGTTAATGGGTGCTGAAGGCAGAAATTGAGGGATTTAAAAAATGATTTTACATGCTGATACCAGGAAAAAAGACCTGGATTTCTCAATCTCGGGGAGGGGGCAGGTGGGGGGGGGGGGGAGTTGTTGCGGGGACGAAATAGATACAGAAAAACCTGATCCAGAAAATTTACGCCACTTTGACACTCCCATAAAACTCAGATTCTTAATTCCTAAGAAATATGCAAAGGTTTTCAATTATAACTGTGCTGTTATTGCAAAGTTAATGCTTGATTAAAGTTGCTGCCCTTGGAGGTTTTGAATTCCGTGTTTATAGCAGAGAATCCAGAGTTAATAGCATTTATAAACGGTTTTGCTTCCAAGACATTAACGTACTTTGATCATCTCGACAGTTACCCAGTAAGGTTAACCTCATTTTCCAGGTTTGGAAAGAAGTTAATAAACAAGTTTGTGGATATTGTTCCCTGGCTGTAACTACCTTTATACTTTGTTTTATGTAACACATTTTCCTGTAGGGTCATATGTAAACTCTTTGTAAATTACTTCAAATACACTGATAATTCCCTATTTAAAATCTCAACAAACCATTTACCTATATTGTGAGGTCTGATTTTGTGCCATGCTGTCTAAACACACATTTAGAAGAAGTTTTTAGTTTGATTTTCGTGCAATTTTTTTTTTCCTTATAGAATCTAATAGCAAATTAGGATACTTGAAAGAGCAGTATAGCAGTATGGCATGAATTCTTCATCGTAAATTCTTCATCCTGGTTCCTAATAGAAGAGTGACCTTGGCCAATTTTACTTGACCTTTCTGAGCCCCAGTTTCTTCATATACAAAATAGGAATAAAAATAATTCCTTAGGATTGACTCAGATTCAGGTGCATTAATACATGGAATGTGACTGAACAAGAATAGGTTTGGTGGACAATGAGTACCTGAGAAACCATGTTTTAACTCCAAAATAAAATTAATGAAAATTACAAAGAAAATGTGAATTTTTATATTCTATAATTTAAAAAAAAATTGTAGTATAAAATATATTTTTGAAAGGGTTATTTAAATTAATACATTTGATAGTCTATATTGTCACTTCACATGCAGGTAATTCTGTTTACAAGTTGAAGTTGTTATCTACAAAGTGGACAGTTTCTTTTCACAGATTTTGAAAAACATAAGTTCAGTCCTTCATCTTTTAGTAGATTGTTGAATTTCTCTTTTCTTTCAATGTCTAGCTTAGTAAAATTTAGTTCTGTCATATTCCTTAAACTGTAAATTGTGTAATTTTGGCTCTCCTTAAACATTTACTCAAGAGTTCCAGTATGTTTTCCAGTTTGATAACTTTAATAAATGCAAGTGGTTACTTTTTGTGCATATTGAACTGTTATGAGTATAAAAATAGATTGCAAAGGAACAATATCTGACTATATCCTTTCTTTCTATGAATATAAAAATAGGTTGCAAAGTAATATCTGATTATATTTTTATGTATCTTTTTGAAGAAATGAGTAGATTTCAGAAATTAAGACAAATAGTTGAGTAATGGTTTAAAATAGGGCTAGCAAACTTTTTTGTAAAGAGAGTAAATATTTTTTGGCTTTGTGGACCATGTGGTTTCCCAACTCTGCTGTGATAACAGCAATAGACAATGTGGTTTGACTGTGTTCCAACAGAATTTTATTTACAAGACTGGTGGGTACCATAGTGTGCTGGCTTGGCTCAGAACATTCTAAGAATACTTACAGACAACAGAAGAAAATATATAACATGATTTTAGGCTAATTTGTTTTGTTAAAGTGAGGTATCTTAGAAAATGGAGTGCTTCAAGGGGAAGATTCCCAGAGATATTCTTGGGAGGCTGCCAGGGACAGGGAACCAAAGTTGATGAATGAGGCAACTCGTGAATGTAGAGTGATACTATTTCATTTTTGCCCCCCATTGCAATTCCCCAGTTACAAGGTGTTCTGGTGCTGGAAGGTGAGATTTCTGAAACAGTGGTTCTAAGTCTACTACTACCCTTGACTCTTACTTGTCTTGGAAATACTCCATTTTAGTAGTGCAAAGCTACTGATTAGTTTTATTTGCATTGCATTTTTTAAAGAAGAATTTCCTTTATGATAGGTGTTAAAACATCTGATAATTGACTTAATACAAAAATCAAATTATGGTTGAAGGCATTTAAGTAATGACTTAAACTGTGTTCCTGAATATGGTCAAACAAGTTGCTCTGTTTACTTGTAAATGCTTATCAGTATTCTACTTGACTGATGTTTAAATTCCCAAACTTATTGTAATAAAATTATTCTTTACAGGTACTGAGAAGTCTTTCTCATTTTGACTGGAGATCACAACATACAAAAACTGCCCTACAACGTGAGCCAGGATCAGGATTTAGTTTTGGTATATATTTTGTTTTGTGTTTTGACTTTAAACTTGTATTTGTTATATATATGAAACTTTTTTTAAAAGACTTTCTATTTCATTATTTATTTATTATTGGCTGCCACATGGCATATGGGATCTTAGTTCCCCGACCAGGGATTACACCCGTATTCCCTGCAATGGAAGCTGGAGTCTTAACTATTGGATCAACAGAGAAGTCCATATATGCGACTTTTTATATGTAATTATCTGGAATATGTTTGTAAACAAACTTAGTAATGTCTGTCACCATCCGTAGATTGTTCACTGTTAGTCACAGGCATCCTTTCTGATCTTGTTTTCTTCTTCAGCTGTAGTTCCCTATACATACATCTGTATTAGCAGCATGTATATATATTCCTGCCATTTTTCAGTATATCAGTTCAGTTCAGTCGCTCAGTCGTGTCCAACTCTTTGCGACCCCATGAATCACAGCACGCCAGGCCTCCCTGTCCATCACCAACCCCGGAGTTCACTCAGACTCATGTCCATCACATTGGTGATGCCATCCAGCCATCTCATCCTCTGCCATCCCCTTCTCCTACCCCCAATCCCTCCCAGCATCAGGGTCTTTTCCAGTGAGTCAACTCTTGGCATGAGGTGGCCAAAGTATTGGAGTTTCAGCTTCAGCAACAGTCCTTCCAAAGAACACCCAAGACTGATCTCCTTTAGAGTCCAAGGGACTCTCAAGAGTCTTCTCCAACACCACAGTTCAAAAGCATCAATTCTTCAGCACTCAGCTTTCTTTATAGTCCAACTCTCACATCCGTACATGACCACAGGAAAAACCATAGCCTTGACTAGACGGACCTTTGTTGGCAAAGTAATATCTCTGCTTTTCAACATGCTGTCTAGGTTGGTCATAATTTTCCTTCCAAGGAGTAAGCGTCTTTTAATTTCATGGCTGCAATCACCATCTACAGTGATTTTGGAGCCCCCAAAAATTAAGTCTGACACTGTTTCCACTGTTTCCCCATCTATCTGCCATGAAGTGATGGGACCAGATGCCATGATCTTCATTTTCTGAATGTTGAGCTTTAAGCCAACTTTTTCACTCTCTCTTTCACCTTCATCAGGAGGCTTTTTAGTTCCTCTTCACTTTCTGCCATAAGGGTGGTGTCATCTGCATATCTGAGATTATTGATATTTCTCTCGGCAGTCTTGATTCCAGCTTGTGCTTCTTCCAGCCCAGCGTTTCTCATGATGTACTCTGCATGTAAGTTAAATAAGCAGGGTGACAATATACAGCCTTAATGTACTCCTTTTCCTATTTGAAACCAGTCTGTTGTTCCATGTCCAGTTCTAACTGTTGCTTCCTGACCTGCATATAGGTTTCTCAAGAGGCAGGTCTGGTGGTCTGGTATTCCCATCTCTTTCAGAATTTTCCACAGTTTATTGTGATCCACACAGGCAAAGGGTTTGCATAGTCAATAAAGCAGAAATAGATGCTTTTCTGGAACTCTTGCTTTTTCGATGATCCAGCGGATGTTGGCAATTTGATCTCTGGTTCCTCTGCTTTTTCTAAAACTAGCGTGAACATCTGGAAGTTCATGGTTCACGTACTGCTGAAGCCTGGCTTGCAGAATTTTGAGCATTACTTTACTAGCGTGTGAGATGAGTGCAATTGTGCGGTAGTTTGAGCATTCTTTGGCATTGCCTTTCTTTGGGATTGGAATGAAAACTGACCTTTTCCAGTCTGTGGCCACTGCTGAGTTTTCCAAATTTGCTGGCATATTGAGTGCAGCACTTTCACAGCATCATCTTTCAGGATTTGAAAGAGCTCAACTGGAATTCCATCACCTCCACTAGCTTTGTTCATAGTGATGCTTTCTAAGGCCCACTTGACTTCACGTTCCAGGATGTCTGGCTCTAGGTGAGTGATTATACCATCATGATTATCTGGGTTGTGAAGCTCTTTTTTGTACAGTTCTTCTGTATATTCTTGCCACCTCTTCTTAATATCTTCATAAATAACAGATCCACTGTTCCATGTAAATAGTCTTCAACTTAGAAATGAATACAACAAATACTTTTTAAACACTATTAGATACACATTGCTAGGTATCTACTAATAAGCCAGAGTCTAGTTTGGCTATCATATATGGAACAGCAGTTTGGTGCTAAATATGGTTCTTAGTCTTGGGATTGGGGAGCCATGTGGTGTTGGGGGAAAACAGAATAACATTTGCCTTCCCCTTTTCTTTCGAAAATGAAAACCAAGCAAAGAATTTGAAATAATAACACCTTTCTTTAGCATCCTTTGCCCCCTAGAGTGCTTCTTGCTTCAGAAGCATTGCCATTTCTCTAGTTTAAAAACTGATTTTCTCAATTCACTTGGTCTCAGAAAAAAAGTTAAAAGGCAGCTGAGATACAAGTCATACCCTGAAAGAAATAGCAAACTCAAAACTCCCTAGGGATAACATTTTTAGTTTTTATTTTTTAAGATTGTTAGCATCCATATAAAGTTGTTTTTAACAGAAGTGAAAATTTCAAAGCAAGGTGAGGATAGCAGTTTGGGACACTGTATCTTCTTATTTTCTTATTGAGATATTAACATAGGTTTGGTATCATTGCTATTTAGTTTCAGTTTGTCACATACAGATTCATACCCAATAGTAAGAGACTAGTAGTAGAAATCTGTGATGATTTGGTGAGTGACAGAGGATGAAATATAAGTGTTTCGGAGGTAGATTGTGGAGGTCAAGTAAAGGAATATTGATAACACCTGTGACCACCAATTGCATCTATCTGTAACATAAGATTTATTTGACGATTAAATTATATGACATACATAAAATCCTAGCATATAGTGATGGGATCAAAGTACGTTCTCAAACAATACATAATAGATCCCAGCCTTCCCTACCTCTTTGCCACTCACAATCTCGTATGTTGTTGTTGTGCAGTCGCTAAGTTGTGTCTGACTCTTTTTGACCCCATGGACTGCAGGACGCCAGGCTTCCCTGTCCTTCACTGTCTCCCAGAGTTTGCTCGAATTCCTGTGCATTGAGTTGGTAATGCTATCTAACCATTTCATCCTCCGCTGTACTCTTCTTTCGCCTTCAGTCTCTCCCAGCATCCAGGTCTTTCCCAAAGAGTCAGCTCTTTGCATCAAGTGGCCGAAGTATTGAATCTTCAGCATTAGTCTGTCCGTGGGCATTCAGGGCTGATTTCCTTTAGGATTGACTGGCTTGATCTCCTTGGTCTCCAAGGGACTCTTCAAGAATTTTCTCCAGCATAATTCAAAAGCATCAATTCTCCAGCGCTCCGCCTTCTGTATGATCTAACTCTCACATCCATACATGACTACTGGAAAAACCATAGCTTTGACTAGATGGACCTTTGTTGGGCAAAGTAGTGTCTTTGCTTTTTAATATGCTGCCTAGATTTGTCATAGCTTTCCTTCCAAGGAGCAAGCATCTTTTAATTTCATGGCTGTAGTCACCATCAGCAGTGGAATCCAAGGGGAAAAAAAAAATCTGTTACTGCTTCTACTTTTTCCCCTTCTATTTGCCATTAAGTGATGGGACTGGATGCCATCATCTTCATTTTTTGAATGCTGAATTTTAAACCAGCTTTTTCACTCTCCTCTTTCACCCTCATCAAGAGACTCCTTAGTTCCTCTTCACTTTCTACCATTAGAGTGGTATCATCTGCATATCTGAGGTTGTTGATATTTCTCCCGGTGATCTTGATTACAATTTAGGATTCATCCAGCCAGTATTTCAGTCCAGTATTTCACATGATGTACCCTGCATATAAATTAAATAAACACAGTGACAATATATAGCCTTGATGTAGTCCTTTCTCAATTTGGAACCAGTTCATTGTTCCATGTAAGGTTTTAACTATTGCTTCTTGACCTGCATACAGGTTTCTCAGGAGATAGGTAAGGTAGTCTGGTATTCCTATCTCTTTAAGAATTTTCCACAGTATGTTGTGATCCACACAGTCAAAGACGTTTGTGTAGTCAACAAAGCAGAAGTAGATATTTTTTGGAATTCCCTTGCTTTCTCTATGATCCAACGAATGTTGGCATTTTGATCTCTGGTTCCTCTGCTTTTTCTAAATCCAGCTTGAATATCTGGAAGTTCTCAGTTCATATACTGCTGAAGCCTAGCTTGAAGGATTTTGAGCATAACCTTACTAGGATGCAGAATGAATGCAATCATATAGTAGTTTGAACATTGCCCTTCTTTGGGATTGGAATGAAAACTGACCTTTTCCAGTCCTGTGGCCACTGCTGAATTTTCCAAATTTTGTTAACATATTGAGTGCAGCACTTTAACAGCATCATGTTTAAGGATTTGAAATAGCTCAGCTGGAATTCCATCACTTCAACTAGCTTTGTTGGTGGTGATACTTCCTAAGCCCTGCTTGACTTCACACTCCAGGATATCTGACTCTAGGTGAGTGACCACACCATTGTGGTTATCTGGGTCATTAAGACCTTTTTGGTATAGTTCTTCTGTGTATTCTTACCACCTCTTCTGCTTCTGTTAGGTCTTTACCATTTTTGTCCTTTATCATGCCCATCCTTGCATGAAATGTTCCCTCAATATATCCAGTTTTCTTCAAGAGATCTCTAGTCTTTCCTATTTTATTATTTTTCTCTACTTTTCATTGTTCATTTAAGAAGGCTTTCCTATCTCTTCTTGATATTCTCTGGAACTCTGCATTTTATCTGTAAAATGCTATTGAATACCAAATTTCTAATGTCTTTTATATTTTATTTCACACATCCCTATACAAGTTATTGCTATAGTCCTAAAATTCTTATTTTTCATTCTTACCTTTCTGCCTTTTCTTTCATTCTTCTTGCCCAAAACATCATATATCGCTCTTAAATTTTACCTATCCTTTAATGTTGGATGCAACTATAATAAAACTGCATGTTAGTGTGGAATTGCAAAAATTAGTAGTAATTGGCTTCTGTGCTTGGTCCAGCCACCCTATTTCTTTCATTAATTTAAGAAGCCTTCCCACCACTTTTGTCAGTTGCTTTGGGCTCCTTCGGAGAAGGCAATGGCACCCCACTCCAGTACTCTTGCCTGGAAAATCTTTATAAACTTAAGTTATCTGAGTTTAAAGGAGGAGTAAGATTGAGTTATGGTATTCTTATATGATATTTTGTACAAGTTTTATTGGTGTATGGTCACTGGTCATGTCTTACCTCCCTAATTAGATTGATTCTTGAGGTCATTTTAGTTTCATTTCAGTATTAGTAAACGTGACAATCTTTGGGCTTCCCTGGTGGCTCAGAGGTTAAAGCATCTGCCTGCAATGCGGGAGACCAGGGTTCGATCCCTGGGTTGGAAAGATCCCCTGGAGAAGGAAGTGGCAACCCACTCCAGTATTCTTACCTGGAGAATCCCATGGAGGGAGGAGCCTGGTAGGCTACAGTCCACAGGGTTGCAAAAAGTCAGACGTGACTGAGCTACTTCACTTTCACTTTCTTTCATGATGATTCTGCTTCGGAGTTAAGAATAAGTAAGAAAAATTGTTTTTACTTAAATACTGGGAAGAGAAAAACTTGTTTGTATCTGTTACTCATTTGTAAAAGCGAGAAATCTTAACCTACCTTTTTGGCATTAATATTGACATAGATTTAATTATATGGTACAGTGAAATCTTGAGTAGTCTGAAAGCACATTGCGTTGTAACTTCCTGGCTATCAAAGGTGAAAGTCTCCATTATAATTATAAATATCTACATACTGACTTCATTTTCTCAACTCATTGTCCTATTTAAGTATTTAAAAAATAACTTTCCCTTAGAATTCACTGAACAACAGAAAGAATTTCAAGCTACTGCTCGTAAATTTGCCAGGGAGGAAATAATTCCACTTGCTGCAGAATATGATAAAACCGGCGAGGTAGGTATATTCACTTTAAGGAGTGAAAGTCTTTGACAAATTTTACAAGATTTTAAATATAAGTAGATTTTAAATATAACTTTTTTCTCTATTATTACTATATTTCTTTCAGTACCCTGTCCCATTAATTAAAAGAGCCTGGGAGCTTGGTTTAATGAATACACACATTCCAGAAAGTTGTGGTAAGCTTTCTTTACATTTTTAATCCTAGCATGCACATGAAGAAGAAAACTCTAAAACTCTGTTCAATCATTCTTTCAAATATTTGTCACCATTAAATGGTTTTGTACCTATGTGCCCCTGTATAGTGGAGAAGGCAATGGCAACCCACTCCAGTACTCTTGCCTGGAAAATCCCGTGGACAGAGGAGCCTGTGGGCTGCAGTCCATGGGGTCGAGAAGAGTTGGACATGACTGAGCAACTTCACTTTCACTTTTCACTTTCATGCATTGGAGAAGGAAATGGCAACCCACTCCAGTGTTCTTGCCTGGAGGATCCCAGGGACGGCGGAGCCTGGTGGGCTGCCGTCTCTGGGGTCGCACAGAGTCGGACACCACTGAAGCGACTTAGCAGCAGCAGCAGCAGCCCCTGTATAGACTTCAATGTTTGCCAGCTTTTAGAAGCCTTGTACTCAACAATCAGAGGCATTCTTCCTTCTTTGTAATTGGTTCCAAAGTGGGGTTTCCCTGGTAGCTCAGATGGTAAAGAATCTGCCTGGAATGCTGGAGACTCAAGTTCAATCTCTGGGTCAGGAACATCCCTGGAGTAGGAAATGCAAACCGCTCAAATATTCTTGCCTGGAGAATTCCATGGACAGAGGAACCTGGCAGGCTACACCCCATGGGTTCGTAAGAGTCCGAGTAAACCTAGTGATTAAATCACAATGTTAACTTAATCCTTGTTAACTTCTCTGTCTAGGTTGGTTGAGTTGTTGCTTTTAAATTCTACTTTCAATTTTACATTTAATTGAGACGTCCTTTCACTCCTTTCCTTAAAGGGTCAAACTTTTAGCAAAGTTGAATCAAATTTTTGCAAAATCAAGGTGAAGCAGGAAGACAGGTCCACATTACAAATAGTAAGAGAGCTTTTTGAAATTTTAAAACTAATTTTAGCTTTATATAACAAAGTATACTTTGTTACTGTATTGGCCCAAAATCTTTTAGTTTCTTATGTTATAGATACTGTATTTGTAAATTTACTTTTAAGATTAAGTTAACCTAATTGTTATATTGCAAGTCATTTAAATAATTTGCCTTTATTTCTGTTGAGATATGCTATGTATTACAATGGGCTCTTAAAACATTTTGATATTGTAGGAGGTCTTGGACTTGGAACTTTTGATAGCTGTTTAATTTCTGAAGAATTGGCTTATGGATGTACAGGGGTTCAGACTGCTATTGAAGCAAATTCTCTAGGGGTAAGTTATTTAGAAAATTAATTGGCTAACCGAGCTGTTGTTAATGAAAAAGCCCTGCTAGGTTAGGTTAGTTGGCAGAACACAGTTTTCTTCTAAAAAAAACAACAACACAAGGTTCTGCAATGAAGCCTGGATTTTTACTCCATGAGTTGATTGTTCTGACCATGTTGTCATTAGTACTTGGAGTCCTGCCTGTCCTTGTGGGGAAACTGTACACTTTGGCTGTGGCTTCAGTGGCAATTCTTAGATAAGGTCATTCAGGAAAAAGATTGGGATGACTTGCTGCCACTGCTGGCAGTGCTGAAGTTTAGTGAATAAGTCTTAGGAGACCTGATCATATGTACCATGTCATTTATTATAAATTTAATTATTTATCTGTGCATTTTACTACAGTAGATGTTTACATATTACGTTACCAACAAGTCCTATATAACTTAGTTTTATGTGCATACTTGGATTAACAGATTTATATCCTTGTGGTGTTAGCTCTCTGACTTAGAGGCAGAATAAAGGCCATTTCTTTGGGCTTACACTTGGGGAAAAATAGTTGTCTTGTTTTGAATTGTAGTGTTATATTTGAATTTACTAGGAATTCCCTGGATGTCCAGTGGTTTCAACTCTGAGTTTTCACTGCTCCAAGGGCCTGGGTTCAGTCCCTGGTTGGGAAACTAAAACCTCACAAGCTGTGCAGCAAGGCTAGAAATAAAGAAAGAATTGACATACCTAATTTTAAAATATCTTGCTTTTTTAATGTCACTTTCCTTTGGTTGACAGCAAATGCCTGTTATTATTGCTGGAAATGATCAACAACAAAAGAAATATTTGGGGAGAATGACTGAGGAGCCATTAATGTGTGTGAGTATATGCAGCAGCTACTTTATTTCACATTTAAGAAAGGAATAAAAATAGAAGAAGAAAGGAATAAGCATGCTCTCTTTCCTTTTCAGTCTGTATATATACATTGGGCCATATAACACATTAAGACAAAAGCAACATATTTAAGTACAGTAGTGTTTCTGGGATGCCAAAAAGTTTCATAAAATTGTTCTCTTGCCTGTTTCCAGAAAAAAGAAACCTACTTATAATGTTTCTAGGATGCCAGAAAAGTATCGTAAGAATCCTCTAACTTATTTCCAGGCAAGAAATATCTACTTAATGGAGCACTCTGGAGCTCTTGCACTGAGTGGTTGTGTGTCAGGAAGTTCAGATCGAATATATAATTCTAGGTGTTTGAACTAATAGTTTATTGAACTAATAAGAAATTAATATGACTGAAAAGATAACTGTTGGATGACTGAGTGACTTCAGGAGGAGAGTTATAGATTTTATTTAATTTTCTGAGAGTTACTCAACTAATTTTTAAATTGGATTTTTTTTAAAAAGATATTTTCATACATTTTACACACATGCATACTGAATTTTTATTTTGAAAGTGACTTTACATAAGGATTTTTTTCTTTCTCTTTTGGGTATTAGTCAAACAGATTTCAATCTAAGGTCTGATGGTGATACTGAAACATAGTAAATGGTTATTAGTTTTGAGCTACTTGTGAGAATCAGTCTGAAAGAGTAGAAAGTAATATTTGAAAATAAATGTTTTAAATTTATTTCAGGGCCTAAATTTCAGGCAAACTAATAAAAGACATTTATATGTATTTCCTACTTAATTGTCAATTTGTTTCAACAAATGAAAGTTTCTTAGAAGGCTAAATCTCAATATTATCTAAGAATTGTGTGAAACATCCAAGTTCTTTTCTCATAATGTATAAAATGTTAGAAACAAGCTAAAAAATTGTAGCATAGAGAGATGGTTAGAAGAACTTAATGCACTGATAAGAGTATTTGTGATTATCTTATTAGTTATAAATAGGTATTTCTAAAATATTAAAGTCTTTTAAAAGTAGTTTAAGTATTTTAAACATTTCTTTGACAGTTTTGTTTGTTATTCATACATTTAACATATGTAAAAATATATTCATTCTAGTCCCTAAAGTATTCTGATCTCTGAATTAATAACGGTTTGCTGTACATTTTCCCTCTTCTAGCTCATAATATATACTCAAATATGTATCTAGTGCAATTGATGTAGTCAAATATGAAGCCAAGGGTGAAAATGAAAATAATCAATAGGTGTATTATTTCAAAGTATTGCTTAATTTATACTAAGTTTCAGTTAATGCCCAATAACATTTATAAAATTATAGTACTATTGTGTTTTGTTTAAACTTTCTAGAAATTAATATTTAAAATTTTTTTCTGATTATAAAAATGACATAGAAGATTTAGAAAGATACAAAGAGGAGCAAAAATGTCTGTAATCCCTCAGATATGAAGTTAACTGGTATAACTGTCTTACTGTATTATTGTATACTCTATTTGATTTTTTAATACACACAGATGTATTTTTCACAGTTATGGTCATATGTGCAGTTTTATATCCTTTTTAATAAGCATTTTTATGTTCTACTTTTTAAATACTGTGATATTTATTACTTCAAAATATGCTATCTAATTGATGGACTATAAATTATTTCACTAGTCCATATTATTGAATATTTAAATTCCTTAGATTGTTGCTTTTAAAAATAATGTCATGGTAAAAATTTATACAGAAAAAGATAAGTCTTTGGCTTTAACTTTACAGGGTTGGTACCTATTTGTAAGATTTAATCTCTTGCCAGATCATGTGATCAGTTATACTCTTCTTGAGGATATGAGAACAGAAATAAATAAGGGTAACACTATAATTATTTTTTTGATTAGAGTATAATTGCTTTACAGTGTTGTGTTAGTTTCTGCTGTATAATAAAGTGTATCAGCTATATGAACACAACACATATATCCCCGCCTCTTAGACCTTCCTCCTACTCCCTCCATCCCACCCCTCTAGGTTATCACAGAGCAAGGAGCTGTATAATTAATTTTCAATACCACTTAGTACAGAAAAATTTTCCAAAAATCAAAACTAATTGTATTATTGTATATATATATATTAAAATAATAAGAAACCACCATTTTCTTTTTTAAAAATTGGGTTAAATTTTTTAAACAGCATATACCTAAAATATATACAGTATTAGATGACTAGAAACAAGTATTAGACTGTTGGAACAAGCTTGTCATAAGCAAGACCTTCAGTAAACTTATTTGTCCAAACATGGTCTAAGAACTTTGAAGTGTCTGAAAAAACCTAGCAGTGGTAAAGAAAACTCTTGTCACAAAACCATACATTTCCAGTGGAACTGGGAAGTATTAATAGCTGAAATGTAACTGAAGCAATGCTGAAGTTGAGGTCCCAAGACCTGGCTTCAAGCAATGTAGTAGCAGTAGGATCTTATATAGTTACTTCGCTTCAAAATCTCTTCTGAAAATAGAGCATATAACATCTTAGAAGGATACAGTAAGATACAGTACTTATATTTTTATAATAATATCTTCACATAGTGTCCCTTTTGCAATGTAATAGAGAAATTTCTTTCATACCTAATACAGGGGAAACTGTTTCTCTTTAACTGCCATTCATTCATCCATCCATTCACTTAATATCTGAATTCCTTGCTATATGCCAGTTTACACTTACAGGTAGTATTTTTTTGTTTTGGTAAGTAGGAAGCATAGAGTCAGTTTTATAGTCCTCTGTTAATAATTTTCTGAACCTCAAAGCATGTGTTATAGTATGTTATTCTTCTAGTTTACTTTTACTTCAGTGTGATTTTTTAAAAAAACATGTATTATATAAACTACCTCCAGTCCCTTTAGAATGTAAGACCAAAAAAGTTAGTAATTTAATAGAGAACAATGAAAAAATTGCTTAGTAAACTCTACAAAGATAAGGTGGTGGCATCATCACTAATAAGCTTGTAATGTTATTCTCATTCTTCTAATTTTTTGAATACTGTGTACCAGGTAGACTTAGAATAAAACAGTGAATAAAACTGGGCTCCTGCTCACAGCAGACTGGTAGACCCTCAGATCCTTACCCAAATTGTATTATTATATTTGTATTATTGTATCATAGGATTTATACAATTATACAACATAAATTCTTCATAAATAAAGGAATATTATTGTAATATATTCTCTTAATATTTTAATATATTATTTTAAGAATATTAATATCTTTAAGAATATTAAATTAATATCTTTAAGACAATCTTTTAATATTATTTTAAGAATATTATTTTAATATATTTATATAAAAATAAGTACTAATTTTCTTGACTTACATTGTGGTAGTGAAGACAAGTTGCAATGGAAGCAAAAGTGGCTTCTGCTGAAAAAAAATAAAATTAAATTACTCTGTGGCAATCAAATAAGACAAAAACCATCCATTTGGTATAGAAACACATAAACCCATACACTTCATAAGCTCTAAAAACTATACGTTATAAACCAGAGAAATGTCTAATAGCACATTTCACATGAAAAATTCCCAACGTTATCAATACATAAAATTTTGGTATTTTAAAGCATTATTTTTTCTGAGCAGTTCATTTGTATAATACTTTTTTGTTGTTGTTATGATGCTGAAAACATCTTCGAATCTCCAGGTAGAAGAGTAATCTAGTTAGTTTTATGTGTCATCTGAATTTGCTCTATCACATATCTGTGAAAAGGCCATCTAGCTCATGTTTTTATATCTGGGAGTCACAGGCTCCTGAAGCAGCTGCATTTGGGAGTATCTCTGACCATTAGAAAGCTTTTCTAGATTATATGCTCCTGAGGAAAAGGATTGTGTCATTTCTTTTTATCATTTCACCGCCTGATACCATAATAGGTGTTCAGTACATTTGAATAATTTCATAGTAGTTTTCTCCTATCAATTCAAATTCTTTCCCTTGCCTATATAACCCTTCAGCTATTTGATTATGGCTATCGTGTGAATCTTATCTTTTCTAAGCTAATTAGAGACAATTTTTTTCATCTTTTTTTCACAATAAAGTCCTATCACCTTCTTAAAGGTGACTCAAAAATATCATAGAGTTAAATATAGTACTCTAACATGGTGTGATAAGTACAGAGTAGAATGGTTTCATCACTTTCATTTTAGATACCGTGGTCAGTCACGTCTGACTTTTTGTGACCCCATAGATTATAGCCTCCAGGCTCTTCTGTCCATGGGATTTTCCAAGCAAGAATACTGGAGTGAGTTGCCATTCCCTACTCCAGGGGATCTTCCCAACCCAGGGATTGAACCCGCATCCCTAGCATCTCTTGCATTGGCCAGTGAATTCTTTACCACTAGTGCCACTTTTAGATAATCTAGAGAGAAGTAGTGAAGAATGGACAGGAAATAATTTTGTTTGGGACACATTTTGCTTAAGGTATTTATTACCAAGAAGAATGTCTAATAGATAAATCCATGTGATAAGGTAAAGGTCAGGGGAGAGGTAAAGCCTGGAACTGGAGACTTAATAGGCTATTCGGTGAGTATACCAAACCTTAGCACCAATGGAGAAACTGATTTGGCAATTTAAGTCAAGAGTAAGTTTTATATAAATCAACAGTGCTAATGCTATGATCTGTATGATCTATGTTTAGATCTGACCTTTACCTTCCTACATGGACTTATCTCTTAGACATTCTTTTTGGCAAGACTTAAATAATTAATAAAAAAAATAAATACATTGATGCCTTCGAATTGTGGTGCTAAAGAAGACTCTTAGGAGTCCTTTGGACTACAGGGAGATCAAACCAGTCAGTCCTAAAGGAAACGAGCCTTGAATATTCATTGGAAGGTCTGATGCTTAAGCTGGAGTTCCAATACTTTGGCTTCCTGATTCCAAAAGCTGACTCATTGGAAAAGACTGTGATGCTGGGAAAGACTGAAGCAAAAAGAGAAGGGGGTTACAGAGGATGAGATGGTTAGATATAGCATCACCTACTCAATGGACATGAATTTGAGCAAACTCCGGGAGATATTGAAGGACAGGGAAGCCTGGCGTGCGCAATCCATGGGGTTGCAAAGAGTCGTACGTGACTTACTGACTGAAAGACACCTGAACTGCTGGTACTTTGCCCTGCACAATGCTATTTCATTCTTCTGTGCCTAGATCTGCTTGCCTCATTTATTTGTCCTTCAAGACTTATCTCCTCCAATGAGTATTTATTGTATCTCCTCGAAAGTATTCTTTTTACCCTCCTTATCACTCACCTCCCACCCTTCTATAGGTCTAAGTAGTCATTTCTAATGTCCTTATGGTCCCTTACTACTTTGAATTAAAATGAACTGTTAAGGTTTCTCTCTTTGGACTTAAGTACCTTAAGGGTGAGGAACTTGTGTCTTCAGGCCTTTTATTCACAGTTCCCGTCACGTAATAAACGTGAATGAACTCCAGCAACCCATTGTTCACCCTTCACCATCCCTTTATCCTCTTGGGAAATCTATATGCTTTCTACCATCCCTGCCTCTTGAGAAATCTGTATGCAGGTCAGGAAGAAACAGTTAGAACTGGACGTGGAACAACAGACGGGTTCCAAATAGGAAAAGGAGTACATCAAGGGTGTATATTGTCACCCTGCTTATTTAACTTATATGCAGAGTATGTCATGAGAAACATTGGGCTGGATGAAGCACAAGCTGGAATCAAGATTGCTGGGAGAAATATCAGTCACCTCAGATATGCAGATGTGGTGGCAGAAAGTTAAGAAGAGCTAAAGAGCCTCTTGATGAAAGTGAAAGAGGAGAGTGAAAAAGTTGACTTAAAGCTCAACATTCAGAAAACTAAGATCATGGCATCTGGTCCATCACATTATGGGAAATAGATGGGGAAACAGTGCAAACAGTGTCAGACTTTATTTTTTTGGGCTCCAAAATCACTGCAGATGGTGATTGCAGCCATGAAATTAAAAGATGCTTGCTCCTTGAAAGAAAAATTATGACCAACCTAGGTAGCATATTAAAAAGCAGAGACATTCCTTTCCCAACAAAGGGTCTGTCTAGTCAAGGCAATGGTTTTTCCAGTAGTCCATACATCCATGTATGAATGTGAGAAGTGGACTGTAAAGAAAGCTGAGCACCGAAGAATTGATGCTTTTGAACTGTGGTGTTGGAGAAGACTCTTGAGAGTCCCTTGGACTGTAAGGAGATCCAACCAGTCCATCCTAAAGGAGATCAGTCCTGAATATTCATTGGAAGGACTGATGCTGAAGCTGAAACTCCAATACTTTGGCCATCTGATGCGAAGAGCTGACTCATTTGAAAAGACCCCGATGCTGGGAAAGATTGAAGGTACGAGGAGAAGGGGACGACAGAGGATGAGATGATTGGTGGCATCACTGACTCAATGGACATGAGTTTGAGTAGACTCCAGGAGTTGGTGATGGACAGTGAGGCCTGGTGTGCTGCAGTCCATGGGGTGGCAAAGAGTCGGACACAACTGAGTGACTGAACTGAACTGAACTTATCCCTTTATCCATTACTGTTTACATCTTGTCACACCTCTGTTGAAGAGCCTTAAGAGGCTCCTGTTCTTTCTACCAGATAAAAATTTAACTTAGTATAATAAAAGTGTTTTTTATCATCTGTTCCCTTCCTTTCTTCCCAGATTAATTTTCTACCATTCCTTTACATGCTATAGAATCTGTATACATGTTATAGAATCTGATTATCCTCTAAGTATTCCTTTTCATTTTTTGAGACTTAATTTAAGCATCACCTCTGGAAGCTTTCTGGATACCCTAAAACTAAACATAGTATTTTAAGCCCTTTATGTATGACTATAATACTTAGATATGTAATTACAGTATTCTATAGTATTCATCTCTACTGTTATATTGTAAAAATTTTGAAGACAAGATATTTTCATCTCCTCCTTTATAATCTGGTAAATAGTAGATACTACTCAGTACATGTTTGAATGAGTGAGTTCATGTGAAATTGAATTTAACTTGGTTGAAGATACCTAACATTTAAATTTTTGACATAGATTATTGGTATTCTTCATAGTGAAGGACAGGGAAACCTAGTGTGCTGCAGTTCATGGGTCGCAAAGAGTTGGACATGACTTAGCAACTGAACAACAATTGGTATCCTACATCTAGTTTTTGTGTGTGTGTGTAATAAAGTTTTATTAAAGTATAAAGGAGATAGAGAAAGCTTCTGACATAGGCATCAGAAGGGGGCAGAAAGAGTACCCCCTTGCTAGTGTTAGCAATGAAGTTATATACTCTCCAATGAATCCAAAGAATGTCTGGAGGTTGTAAAGACCTCACCAGACCTACTCCCATAATTTACATTTTAAGATAACAGAATTAGCCAGAAGGTTTAATCCAGAGACTGTCCTCAGGCAGGATACATTATTGTTATATAATGTTTTTACATTTAAACAGTTTGATTCTGTAAGACCATTTTATTTTTACATATTTTAAAATATTTAAAATTATTGACAAAAAATAAGATACCTTTCTGGTTCTAAATGTTAGTAATTTAATAATTAACATTTATTTATTTCCTTTTTCCCATATATTCAAGGCCTATTGTGTAACAGAACCTGTAGCAGGCTCTGATGTAGCTGGTATAAAAACCAAAGCAGAAAAGAAAGGAGATGAGTATATTATTAATGGTCAGAAGATGTGGATCACCAATGGAGGAAAAGCTAATTGGTATGTTGTTTAAAACATCTCTGTACATTGTTTCTTCATTACTTCATATTCAGAATCTCCCCCTCTCCCCTTTCCTTTGTTATTAAATCACCACAATTAAGATAAGTTTTATTCATGAAACTGGATGGTCCATAAAAGATTATAAATAATTGAGTAATTTTCAAAAGTTCTAAGTCCTGAGCTATTTCTTCAAATTGTCTCAGAAGTTTAATTTGTAAAATAAAACAAAACCACCTGCTCTGGTTGAATCTAATTAGGAAAGCTAGAGCTCCATCTACTTGGCTCACTACACCTACTCTCCATACTCTGCACCAGAACCTCCTTGGAACCATTCCCCTGAGACTGAGGGAAAAAGGAAAGCCACTGGTATAGCACATTTCTCTAATCCAGAGCAATAAGCATTATCTTTTAGAGTGGACAGAATTTTACTTTAATAAAATCTAAAAGGCCCAAATATGTAAGTTCAAAAATAGTGACATGAAGTTCAACAAAGTGTTATAAAATCACTTGTATAAATATAAAATGTTGAAGGAAAACATATTTGATAGCACTGTTTGTGAAAAAAAAATATGAGAAAAGGATCAATAGGAATCAACCGTCTGATGTATCTGCCTTTAAGAAGTGAATGTAGTTTCTTGCTGAAGTATAGCATCTAACAAACAGGAAAAAATGGCAGCAGTACTAGGAAACACTTTTTAAGACAGGCATTGACAAAATGGAATAAATTCAAAAGCTAGTAAATGTTCTTCATTAGGGTGAAGGTGGAAAACATGTCCTGTAAAGAATAAAGGAATTAGATTTGTATTGGAAGAATTTTAAAATTTTTGAAATAATGTCTCATACAAAGAAGACTAGGTTCATACATTTGCTTCAGAAAGCCAGTTTAGAATAAATGGGTGAAAGTGAGACAAATGTAGAGTGTAGCTCAGCATAAGGACAAGCATTTCGATAGTGGTTCTATCTAATATGTAAGTTGTCATGGGAAAAATGTATTTACTCATCATTACAAGTATATAAATAGAAACTTATAGAGGAAGGACTCTCTGCTGATTGGAATAATGAACTAAAAATGGACTATCTTTCTGCAAAAATTCTGATTCTATATATATATATATATATGTGCTCTTTCAGCATTATTTTTTGGCAAGAAAAGCATTATTCCTGAGAGTGAGTTTACTGTCTGTTTTAAATATGTTCATCACTTTACAAGTGTCCAATATTATGGAGTGCTATATATCGTTATTTTTGAGTTATCATAATATCATCAAGTAATAAAAAAGTGAAGAAATGATTACAACGTAACAAGTGAGAGAAATCCAATAACGCAATTAGAAACTTTCACAACTGTAAGAATTCATTAAGTACAACTCATCATGTAGTAAGACAAATTAGGTAAAATGTGAAACTGGAAAAAGTTTTTACTGTTTTTTTAAACTATTAAGTAAAACTGTAGAATGAGTGATAGTTTATTAGTTTTAAGCACAGAAAATAAATTTGTTGTTTAAGGAATTTAAAAAAAAATTCTCCTATTCCAGGCTATTTAGAACATGGGTTACATGGATATTTGGATGTTTTTGCCTTTTCTCCTCATGTTGCATTTTTAAATCTTTCTGGGAAAGAAGTAGATGTGGGTTGAAATACTAGCTCTGCCACATCATAAGATTATGACCTGGGCAAGCTTTTAAATCTCTGATGCTTCATTTCTTCTATAAAATGGGAGTAATAATAATTGGGATTGTTGGGAGGATTAACTGAGATGGGAGTGATCATATGTTGTATGTTGTTATCTGCTGATACCGTTATCTTTATCATCATGTTTATTAGGTATTTTTTATTGGCTCGTTCTGATCCGGATCCTAAGGCTCCTGCTAGTAAAGCCTTTACTGGCTTTATTGTGGAAGCAGACACCCCAGGAGTACAGATTGGAAGAAAGGTAAGTGTGTACTTATAGTGATTAAGGCCTCCAATATTGTTTTAACTATAAATTTCAAAATTAATAATTTCAGTTTCCTTTATTGAAAACATTTTGTTTGTATTAAGTTGCAATAAAAATAAACCTGCATTTGATGTTATTGGGTAAAATAATCCTTCCTGAAGATTTTTAAGTTGAGAATAGTCATTTCAAGTCATTTGAAAGAGTGGCCAAATTGTATACAATTTGTATACATATACAATTCTTTATGTTTACAGTTTGTCTATATTCTCATTGCTCCTGCTTCTCATGCTGCTTATTAAAAACCAGATTATATTTTTTTCTTAAGAAGGGTCATGGTATCTACAACTTCCTCTCAAATAATTCAACAAATAATGCTAATAGCTAATATACACACACAGAAAGCACACATAAAGCAAATGTGCCAAAATTGGTGGATCTAGGCAAAGGTATATAGGTATTCATTTTACTCCTCTTGCAATTCTTCTGTTGGTTTGAAAATTTTTAAAACAAAACATTGAGGGGATATAACTATCTTGGTAATTTCTTTTTTCATATATATATATCATTGAAGTATAGTTGATTTATAATGTTGGGTTAATTTCTGCTGTACAGAAGGGTGATTCAGTTATATATATATATATTTTTTTTTTTTTCATATTCTTTTCCATTATGGTTTATCACAGGATACTGAATACAGTTCCCTGTGCTATATAGTAGGACCTTGTTGTTTATCCATTCTGGATATATTAGCTTACATCTGCTAATCCCAAACTCTCACCGCCCACCTTGGTAACCACAAGTCTGTTCTATGTTTCTGGGAGTCTGTTTCTGTCTTGTAGATATGTTCCTTTGTCTTGTATTTTAGATTGCACATATGTGCTCAGTCACGTCCAACTCTTGTGACCCCCATGGACTATAGCCTGCCAGGCTCCTTTGTCGTAAGATTTTCCAGGCAAGAATACTGGAGTGAGTTGCTATTTCCTACTCCAAGATTCCACATATAGGTGATATCATATTGTATTTGCCTTTCTTTTTCTAACTTACTTCACTTAGTAGGATAATCTCTAGGACCATCTAAGTTACTGCAAATGGCATTATTTCATTCTTTTTATGGCTGAGGAATATTCACTTGTGTATGTATACCACATCTTCTTTATCCATTCGTCTGTCGATGGACATTTAGGTTGGGTTCGTGTCTCAGCTATTGTATATAGTGCCACTAGAAACATAGGGGTACATGTATCTTTTCAAATTATAGTTTTGTCTGGGTATATGCCCAGGAGTGGAATTGTTGGATCATATGGTAACCCTATTTTTGTTTTTTTGAAGAACCTCCATACTGTTTTCTGGGCTTCCCTGGTGGCTTAGATGGTAAAGAATCTGCCTACAATGTAGGAGACCCAGGTTCAATCCCTGGGTCTGGAAAATCCCCTGGAGAAGGGAATGGCTACCCACTCCAGTATTCTTGCCTGGAGAATTCCATGGATAGAGGAGCCTCGTGGGCTATGGGTTACAAAGAGTTGGACACAACCGAGTGACTAACATTTTTGCTTTCATACTGCTTTCCATCGTGGTAGCACCAATTTATATTCCCACCAACAGTGTGAGAAGGTTCCTTTTCTCCACACCCTCTCCAGCATTATTTGTAAACTTTTATTAATTTTTTAATTGAAAGCTAATTGCTTTACCGAATTTTGTTGTTTTCTGTCAAACCTCAACATGAATCAGCCATAGGTATATATATATCCCCTCCCTTTTGAACCTCCTGCCCATCTCCCTCCCCACCCCGCACCCCTACCCCTCTAGGTTGATACAGAGCCCCTGTTTGAGTTTCCTGAGACATACAGGAAATTCCCCTTGACTATCTATTTTTCATATGGTAATGTAAGTTTCCATGTTACTCTCTGCATACATCTCACCCTCTCCTCCCCTCTCCTCATGTCCATAAGTCTATTCTCTATGTCTATTTTTCCACTGCTGCCCTGCAAATGAATTCTTCAGTACCATTTTTCTAGATTCCTTATATATGCATTAGTGTACAGTATTTATGTTTCTCTTTCTGACTTATTTCACTCTGTATAATAGGCTGTAGGTTCATCCACCTCATTAGAATTGACTCAGATGCGTTCCTTTTTATGGCTAATACTCCATTGTGTATATGTACCACAACTTCTTTATCCATTCATCTGTTGATGGACATCTAGGTTGCTTCCATGTTCTAGCTATTGTGAATAGTGCTGCAATGAACAATGGAACATATGTGTCTTTTTCAGTTTTGGTTTTCTCAGAGTATATGCCTAGGAGTGGGATTGCTGGGTCATATAGTGGTTTTATTCCTAGTTTTTTAAGGAATCTCCATACCGTTTTCCATAGTGGCTGTGTCCGTTTATTTGTAGACTTTTTAATAATGGCCATCCTGGCCAGTGTGAGGTACCCATTGTAGTTTACATTGCCATTTCTCTAATAATTAGTGATGAAAAGTATCTTTTCATGTCCCTGGCAATTTCTTATCAAGTTAAACATGCACTTACCACATACCCAGCACTCCTAGATATTTATCCAAGAGAAATAAAAACAAGGACCTATGTTTATAGCAGCTTTATTTATAATTGCTGAAAACTTCGGAGTGGCAGGGCAGTGGGGGATGTCCATCAGCTGGTGAGCAGATAAAGGATATATGGTATATCCATATAGGGGAATGCTACTCTGAAATACTGATCAGCAGCCACATGGATGAATCTTAAAAGCACTCTGCTAAGTGAAAAGTCAGACACAGAAGGTCACCTTATTCCATTTATATGACATTCTGGAAAAGGAAAAACTTATGGACGAAATCAGATTGGTGATTTCTTGGGATTGGGAGTAGAGTAAGGGAATTGACTAAGAGAGTACAAAGGAACTTTTAGGCGTGCTGAACTATCTTCATTGTGGTGATAGTACATATATATCTGTCAAAACTATTAGAAAAGTATATGTTAGAAGAGTTAACTTTTCTATATGTAAATTCTATCTCAGAACACTTAATTCTCAGAGGTGGAGATAAATATTAATAGAAGTTCAACTTTTACTCAGTACATTGCTAGCTCTATTAGTTAAGCTAAAATTAAATGTTCCAAAGCAAATTATGTTAAATGCTTTTACTGACATTTGTGGTAAAAAGATAGTCTTAAAACATACAATGAAATTTGTCTTTGTGGGTAATATGTACATGTAGACTTTAAACTACTGTTGGTTTTGTAGACTAAAAACGATGAACAACTTGAGAGTTGTGAGTTAAGTTTTATTTGGGGCAAAATGAGGACTGCAGCCCGTGAGACAGGACCTGAGATAGTTTTGAGAGACAGCTCCAAAGAGGCAGTCAGGGAACATCAATATATAAGATTTTGGTGAAGGGGGAGTTCAGTGTAATCAAGTGCTTACTTTACAGAAGGTTTTCTGCTAGTCCTGAGGAGCTAATGTCACCATGAAGGGATTTAGTTATTTTATAGCCATTCCCTTCTGTATGAGATCTTGACTCAGGGATTAAACCCAGGTCTCCTGTATTGTAGGCAGATTCTTTAATGTCTGAGCCACCAGAGGGAAATGGGAAGGAAGAGTGTCTTAATAGGACTGTTAAGTTCTGTGGGATCATGAAATCAGTTCCTGAAAATATCCAACTATCTAAAGAACTAGTAGGTCTTTACCAGGGCTTCCCTGGTAGCTCAGCTGGTAAAGAATCCACCTGCAATGCAGGAGACCTGGGTGCAATTCCTGGGTCAGGAAGATACCCTGGCAAAGGGATAGGCTACCCAATCCTGTATTCTTGCCTGGAGAATCCCCATGGACAGAGGAGCCTGGCGGGCTATAGTCCAGTCCATGGGGTCGCAAAGAGTTGGACATGACTGAATAACTTAGCACATAGCACACATCTAAAGGCCTGTTCTGCCAGATTCCCTGGAGCACAGAGTGCCTCATTCCACCCTGAACTCCCTCAGGAGGTGTTGAAAGTCAGCAGCTGCAGCAGCACAGGGTTCAATCTCTGCAAAGGCAAATGGCGACTGCCCTTGTTCAGTCACTGGCAGATGCTCTCAGCAGGTGCCATTTGTCATTGACAGGTAAGTGACAATTTGTAGTCAACAGTTTCAGAGTTTGTGAAACATTGTTTTAGATGAGAGTTTCACAAACTTTTTATTTCAAAGATGTAGCATACATAAGTATTTTAGATTTTGAGGGCCACATGGTCTCTGTCACAAATACTCAGTTCTTGCCATCGTAGCAAGAAAGTAGCCACAGAGAACATGTAAATGTATAGGTGTGATTGTAGTCCTGTTTTTTAGAAAATAGGCATTGCAGGACATAGTTTGTCCACCTCCATATAAATAGGCAATTGCGGAAAATATTAAAGTCTTTAAGAGTGCTTAAAGCAAGAATTTATGCTAGCTCAAAATATGTTTCATACTACATATTGTTTTCCTTATTAGGAATTAAATATGGGACAGCGATGTTCAGATACAAGAGGAATTGTCTTTGAAGATGTGAGAGTGCCCAAGGAAAATGTTTTAATTGGTGAGGGAGCTGGTTTCAAAATTGCAATGGGAGCATTTGATAAAACCAGACCACCAGTAAGTAAGATGACTTAATAACCTTTATAGGAGTTTTCATTTATTATATTGAATAGTTTTGTTTTAATGTTGTTTGCTTGGTCTCTATTTCTTTTTAAATATCTGCTTTTATTAAAGATGGAGGGATTTTTTTTCTAAGAATTCTTCAGCATTCTTGCTGTTACAAAAATTATTTTAGTAAAAGCAAAATTACTACAGTTGTTAGATTTACAAAGAAGCATTTCACACTTAATTTAATCATTCCTGCTCATGTGTACTCATTCCTCTTGCCTTACTCATTAGGAATATTTCCCCTGAAAAGCTTTCCCGTTAAACAGAAAGAATGATTTATCTCTAGGCTATGATCCTGTGCCTTACAAATGCCTTCCATTAACCTTTAATTCATATAAAATATAAATTTAAATGCTTATCATTTCCCCCACCCTTTATTGCCTTAAGGTATAGGTCAGCTTCTCTTTGCACAAACTTTAACTTAGATTTTAGGCAAGTAGCCATTATATCTGTGTTTTAAAGACAACATGAACTTCTGCTTTGTAAAATGTAATGTCAGGTAGCAGCTGCTGCTGTGGGACTAGCACAGAGAGCTTTGGATGAAGCTACCAAGTATGCCCTGGAGAGAAAAACTTTTGGAAAGCTGCTTATAGAGGTAGGTAATTTTAATACTATACTTGTTTTGTTCAAATGTAAAACCATTCATTTTCACTTAATATTTGAAAACTTATTATTCACTTAATATTTTAAATTAAAAAATAGTTTATTTCTGCTTTGGTAGCAAGAAGATAATGTGAAGTGAAAGTGTCAGGCTGGGTTTTAAGACTAGATTTGCATATATATAGATATATATATATATATTTATTTGGCTGCACTAGGTCTTAGTTGCAGCATGTAGGATCTAATTATCTGACCAGGGATTGAACTCCAGCCCCTTGCACTGGAAATGTGGAGTCTTAGCCACTGGACCACCAGGGAAGTCCCAAGAGTAGATTTTCTTTAGACTCTGCTACTATTAATATCTGTTGTCTGCTTTGGGATTTATGTTAATTAAGAGGAAAAAGAACAGCTAATATTCAAGTGCCTGTATTATGTAATTCTGCCAGTGCATTCTTTTTTGTTCGTACTACAATTTCCATTAAAGACCAGGAAGCTGCAGCTTAGAATAAATAATTTGTCCAAGAACACACAATTTAGAAATCATAGTTCCAGGGTTCCATTTCATGCTCTTAATCCATGTTACTTCTCATGTCTTCTTGCTTATCAAATAATCAAACAATTTTAGTACTATTTGTTATTGTTTGTTTTTTTGCCATGTAGCATGTATTGTGGGATCTTAATTCCCCAACCAGGGATTGAACCTGGAGCCTTGGGGCAGTGAAAACTCAGAGTCGTAACCACTGGATTGTCAGGCAGTTCTCAAGAACTTTTTAATCTTATTTTTTCAAACATTTATGCTTCCCCATTGTCTGTATTCTCTAATATAACTCCTTCTGTAACTATTGGTTGCACAGTGCACACTCCCTATTTCTATCCCTGTGTGTCAGTGGTTATCAGACTATCTGGTGGAAGATAGGTTTTAATTTCCAGTCAACTGTGGACCGTTATTTTTATAAAATATAAGAATGTTGGGGGAGGCGCCAAGATGGCGGAGGAGTAGGACGGGGAAAACACTTTCTCCCCCACAAATTCATCAAAAGAGCATTTAAACGTCGAGTAAATTCCACAAAACAACTTCTGAATGCTGGCAGAGGACATCAGGCACCCAGAAAAGCAACCCAACTCTTCGAAAGGAGGTAGGAAAAAATATTAAAGACAATAAAAGAGACAAAAGAGGGAGGGACGGAGTTCCATCCCGGGAAGGGAGTCTTAAAAAGAGAGAAGTTTCCAAACACCAGGAAACCTTCTCACTGCCGAATCCGTGCCGAGCTTTGGAAGCACAGAGGGTAACATAACAGGGAGAAAAAATAAATAAACAATTAAAACTCGCAGATTGCGAGCCCTATGGTAACTCCCCCAGCAGAGAAGCAGCGCAGACGCCTGCATCCGCCATTAGCAAGCGGGGGCTGGGCAGGGAGGCACGGCGCGGGCTGCATCGCTGAGAGTAAGAATCTGGCCTGAATACCCTGAGCACTATCTGAGCGAAATAATTTGGGCTAGCAAACCAGACTGTGGGATATCTACCATGCGAAAAGCCAGCCCTAACCTAAGACACCGCCAGCCTGAGCACGGAACAAAGGACTAAACAGAGATAGCCGGCTGCAGACCTTCCCCCTCCGGTGACAGGCAGCCAGAGCCGGAAGGGGGCAATCACAGCCCCAGAGAGACATTATCTATAAAACTGGCTTCTTTGCTAACTAAAACTTATTGGGGGTCTGGACGGTCAACATCTGCCTGAGAAGGTGCGCCGGTTTTACACCCAGATAACCGAGTGGCGGGGAGGCGATAAGTCGCAGCATTGGCGCTCGCCAAACACCTCATCACCTGAGCTGCTCGGACCTGGGAAGAGCACAAAACGCAGGCCCAACTGAGTCTGCGCCTCTGAGGACTACCTGAGTGCCTGAACCTGAGCGGCTTGGACCTGGGAGGTGCATGCAACCCAGGGCCAGCCTCGGATTGTTCCCAGCGGAACAACCTAGAGCCCGAGCAGTGTGGGCAGGGAGGCTACACGCGCCGTGAGCGGGGGCAGACCCAGTGTGGCTGAGGCACTGCGAGCGCACGCCAGTGTCATTTGTTTGCAGCATCCCTCCCTCCCTCCCCACAGCGCGACTGAACAAAGAGAAGAAATACAGCTCCACCCACCAGAACACCAACACAAGCTTCCCTAACCAGGAAACCTTGACAAGCCACCTGTACAAACCCACACACAGCGAGGAAACGCCACAATAAAGAGAACTCCACAAACTGCCAGAATACAGAAAGGACTCCCAAACTCAGCAATTTAAACAAGATGAAGAGACAGAGGAATACCCAGCAGATAAAGGAACAGGATAAATGCCCACCAAACCAAACAAAAGAGGAAGAGATGGGGAATCCACCTGATAAAGAATTCCAAATAATGATAGTGAAATTGATCCAAAATCTTGAAATTAAAATGGAATCACAGATAAATAGCCTGGAGACAAGGATTGAGAAGATGCAAGAAAGGTTTAACAAGGACCTAGAAGAAATAAAAAAGAGTCAATATATAATGAATAATGCAATAAATGAAATTAAAAACACTCTGGAGGCAACAAATAGTAGAATAACAGAGGCAGAAGATAGGATTAGTGAATTAGAAGATAGAATGGTAGAAATAAATGAATCAGAGAGGATAAAAGAAAAACAAATTAAAAGAAATGAGGACAATCTCAGAGACCTCCAGGACAATATTAAACGCTACAACATTCGAATCATAGGGGTTCCAGAAGAAGAAGACAAAAAGAAAGACCATGAGAAAATACTTGAGGAGATAATAGTTGAAAACTTCCCTAAAATGGGGAAGGAAATAATCACCCAAGTCCAAGAAACCCAGAGAGTCCCAAACAGGATAAACCCAAGGAGAAACACCCCAAGACACATATTAATCAAATTAACAAAGATCAAACACAAAGAACAAATATTAAAAGCAGCAAAGGAAAAACAACAAATAACACACAAGGGAATTCCCATTAGGATAACAGCTGATCTTTCAATAGAAACTCTTCAAGCCAGGAGGGAATGGCAAGACATACTTAAAGTGATGAAAGAAAATAACCTACAGCCCAGATTATTGTACCCAGCAAGGATCTCATTTAAGTATGAAGGAGAAATCAAAAGCTTTTCAGACAAGCAAAAGCTGAGAGAATTCAGCACCACCAAACCAGCTCTCCAACAAATACTAAAGGATATTCTCTAGACAGGAAACACAAAAATGGTGTATAAACTCGAACCCAAAACAATAAAGTAAATGGCAACGGGATCATACTTATCAGTAATTACCTTAAACGTAAATGGGTTGAATGCCCCAACCAAAAGACAAAGACTGGCTGAATGGATACAAAAACAAGACCCCTACATATGTTGTCTACAAGAGACCCACCTCAAAACAGGGGACACATACAGACTGAAAGTGAAGGGCTAGAAAAAGATTTTCCATGCAAATAGGGACCAAAAGAAAGCAGGAGTCACAATACTCGTATCAGATAAATTAGACTTTAAAACAAAGGCTGTGAAAAGAGACAAAGATGGTCACTACCTAATGATCAAAGGATCAATCCAAGAAGAAGATATAACAATTATAAATATATATGCACCCAACATGGGAGCACTGCAGTATCTAAGACAAATGCTAACAAGTATGAAAGGAGAAATTAACAATAACACAATAATAGTGGGAGACTTTAATACCCCACTCACACCTATGGATAGATCAACTAAACAGAAAATTAACAAGGAAACACAAACTTTAAACGATACAATAGACCAGTTAGACCTAATTGATAGCTATAGGACATTTCATCCCAAAACAATGAATTTCACCTTTTTCTCAAGCGCATGGAACCTTCTCCAGGATAGATCACATCCTGGGCCATAAAGCTAGCCTTGGTAAATTCAAAAAAATAGAAATCATTCCAAGCATCTTTTCTGACCACAATGCAGTAAGATTAGATCTCAATTACAGGAGAAAAACTACTAAAAATTCCAACATATGGAGGCTGAACAACACGCTGCTGAATAACCAACAAATCACAGAAGAAATCAAAAAAGAAATCAAAATTTGCATAGAAACGAATGAAAATGAAAACACAACAACCCAAAACCTGTGGGACACGGTAAAAGCAGTCCTAAGGGGAAAGTTCATAGCAATACAGGCACACCTCAAGAAACAAGAAAAAAAGTCAAATAAATAACCTAACTCTACACCTAAAGCAACTAGAAAAGGAAGAAATGAAGAATCCCAGGGTTAGTAGAAGGAAAGAAATCTTAAAAATTAGAGCAGAAATAAATGCAAAAGAAAAGAGACCATAGCAAAAATCAACAAAACCAAAAGCTGGTTCTTTGAAAGGATAAATAAAATTGACAAACCATTAGCCAGACTCATCAAGAAACAAAGGGAGAAAAATCAAATCAATAAAATTAGAAATGAAAATGGAGAGATCACAACAGACAACACAGAAATACAAAGGATCATAAGAGACTACTATCAACAATTATATGCCAATAAAATGGACAACTTGGAAGAAATGGACAAATTCTTAGAAAAGTACAACTTCCCAAAACTGGACCAGGAAGAAATAGAAAATCTTAACAGACCCATCACAAGCACGGAAATTGAAACTGTAATCAAGAATCTTCCAGCAAACAAAAGCCCAGGTCCAGACGGCTTCACAGCTGAATTCTACCAAAAATTTAGAGAACAGCTAACACCTATCCTGCTCAAACTCGTCCAAAAAATTGCAGAGGAAGGTAAACTTCCAAACTCATTCTATGAGGCCACCATCACCCTAATACCAAAACCTGACAAAGATCCCACAAAAAAAGAAAACTACAGGCCAATATCACTGATGAACATAGATGCAAAAATCCTTAACAAAATTCTAGCAATCAGAATCCAACAACACATTAAAAAGATCATACACCATGACCAAGTGGGCTTTATCCCAAGGATGCAAGGATTCTTCAATATCCGCAAATCAATCAATGTAATACACCACATTAACAAAATGAAAAATAAAAACCATATGATAAAAAAAAAAAAGAATGTCACAACATTATCAAATTGTTACAAATGCTTACTCTCGCTTTGTGTATCATGAACCAGTCCAGTAACAATTTGTGGTCTATAGATGAAACTTGGATTAGTACACTTCTGTATCTCAACCTCAATTATGTAATTTATTTTTGTTATAATCTAGATAACCTTCTCAGATTTGCTTTTCAGTTTTTTTTTTTTAACCCTACATCTAATCTCCTCTTCAATCCATTTAATGACTTTTTTCATTTATAGAATTTATGTTTGGTTCTTTTTCATTTCTACCCTTTCTTTTATGGTGGCCTGGTTTTTCAACATAGCTTCTCTTTCTCCTTTTTTATCTCTTTAATTATATAAAACTTCAGTTATAGTCACTTTCTGATTTTTTTTCTGTTATTTCAAGTTCTTACAGTGGCTAATTTTTTGGTTTGCTGCATCTGATCTCTCTGTTATGACCAGTTATTTCCTGTCTTGATTTTTGCTTCTAAGCTTATCTGCAGCAGCATTCATTAGTTTCTTCAGTGCATTGTGGAAGTATCCAGGAGACCGGTTTTCGTACTTTTTTATACTTTTTATCAGGTAGCCCAGAGGTTTCAGCATTCTTAGAGCTGTTTTTTTCTCATGAATTTCTCCACTTGTGAAATCCTGTACCATAGCTGTGTACATTGATTACATGTTTAAAAGAGATTCCTTTTTTAAATCTCCCAGACAGAGTCTTGGGCAAGAAATAAGCTTCTTTGTGGCCTTCTTGCCTTGATGAGCTTCTCCTTAGGAAAGAGAAGTTCTTATAGGCAGAGAATCTCAATTTCAGCCCCTCATCTTTTTCATTCTCACATCTGTCTCCTGTTCTTCTGTGTTCATTAAAACCCCAACTCCTATCACATTAGACTCAAATCTCAGTCTGATTTTTTTTCCTTCCCCCTGTCATTGCTTCTCAATCAGGATTAAATTTCTGGAGGCCCTTGGAGATTTGTTTCTTTCCTTTGAGTTGTTTTATTTTGCTTTTATTTTCTAAATAACTTTATTAATTAGCTGTTAGGTCTTTGTTGCTCTACTTGCGAGCTTTTCTCTAGTTGCGGTGAGCACGGTCTACTCTCTTAGTTGTGGTGAGCGGGCCTCTCATTGGAGTGACTTCTCTTGTTGCGTGGCACAGGTTCTGGAGTGCAGAGGTTTCAACAGCTGGCACGTGGGCTCAGTAGTTGCAACTCCTGGGCTCGAGAGCACAGGCCCAATGTTTGTGGCACACTTGCTTAGTTGTTCCATGGCATGTGGGATCTACCTGGACCGGGGATTAAACCTATGTCTCCTGCATTAGCAGGCAGATTCTTTACCACTGAGCCACAAGGGAAGCCTCCTTGTTTTGTTTTTAAATCAAACATTTCTTTGTGTTTGTGAACAAAAAGAGAGTTTATATTAACTCATTTATGTCACCAGAGCTACATGTATACAGATTAGTGAAATGTATGTTTATTATTAAATATTAGTTTAGTTTAATCATAAACAGATAACATCATTTTCAGGTCCTTCTCACCAACTATCTGATATTCTTCTGGCTATTTTCAACTCAAAATGGAATATTTTATGTTCCTTTTCTTACAGACTCTAAAGATTCTTTTTTGTATTCTTACCATCTGCACAATGATATTTTTGCCTCATGGGCTCTTACTGTTAAGTATAGAAAGTGTGTTTTTGCTTACTACTTTTCTAAGCTAAACAAAGGAGATATTAAGCAGCTGATTTATACATAGATTTTTTTTTTAGTTTTGTTTGAAGGGACATTATTGAGTGTAGTCTTCTAATCCTAACTCTCCTGTTCATTCCCATGTTTATCATTGTTGTTATTACTACTTCTCTCTTCAAGAGAACACTGTGCCACTATCCCTCACAGTGCTTAACTTGCTGTGGGTAAAGAAAACTGACAAAAACAGAGGATGGTACTTTTTCTTATCAATAAGTAAAACTAGGAACACCAATAACAAATTACAGGATGATAAAATCTCTTAATAGTAGGCAATAACTGCCTACTCCTTTGTCTAGTCAAAATCCTCCATCCAGGTTAAAGCTGGAGTAGTTTGGGATGATATGAAAGAATCCCTTGTGAGTAACTGTCATTTGTATTGATTATTATTGCTAGTAAGCAATACCTTTTCCCCTTGATTTCCATTTCTTGGTGGAAAAATGAATGAGGAGAAATACTATTTGGGACTTGAGACTGAAATAAGATATACTTAGAAAGAAATATACTTATATCTCTTTTTTTAACCACTTTATGGTCAAAATTCTTTCAGTATCCTCTCATCACACTCAGATCAAAATCCAGAGTACTTGCAGTGGTCTTCTGTCTTCCACACTGACCTTTTGTTGTTGTTTTTATGTTTACTCCTCCCGGCAAATATCTACTTCCTCATTGATTTCACTAAAGAATATACCCTGTGTAAAACAACGCCTGAAACACTTGATATAGTGATGACTGTGACTGATGAGTGTGTGCTCAGTCGTGCCTGACTCTTTGCGATGCCATGGACGGTAGCCTGCCAGGCTCCTCTGTCCATGGGATTTTCCAGGCAAGAGTACTGGAGTGGGTTTCCATTTCCTACTCCAGGGGGTCTTCCCAACCCAGAGATCGAACCTGTATCTCTTGCGTCTGCTGCATTGGCAGGCTGATTCTTTACCACTTAGTGCCACCTGGGAAGATCTCACTTTTTTTCTTCATAGCTCTTAGCACTGCCCAACATTATATCATGTATGCGTTTGTCTGCTATCTTTCTTTACTGCCTCACTAGAATGTAAGCTCAGCACAAGTAGTAAATTTCTGTTTTGGAAACCTTTATATTTCTAGCGCTTATGATATGTTTTGCACTGTGAACTTCTCAACAAATAGTACTGCATGCATTAATTCATTTAATCCTTGAGGAAGGCCTGAATTGCCATAAACTTCCATCTTAGAACTACCTTTGTTATGTCCCATAGATTTTGGAACATTATGTTTTTGTTTGCAATTTGTCTCCAGGTGTTTTTTTTTTATTTCCTCTTTGATTTCTTAAGAGATCCATTGTTTTTTTTTTAGTAACATGTTGTTTACATTCCACATTTTTTGTGTGTTTTGTAGGATTGTTTCTGTTTTTGATTTATAGTTTCTACCGCTGTAGTCAGAAAAGACATTTGACATGATTTCAACCTTGTTACCCTTATTGAGACTTTTTTTGTGGTCTGACATGTTATCTATCATGTAGAATGTTTCATTAACTCTTTAAATAGAATGTGTACTCTGCTCTTTTGGGGTCATAAATATATTTTTCCAAAGTTGTAAGCATACTTCATATTTGAAACTTTCATATATCAAGGTATGGTGGACATGGCTTCATCCTATAACATATCTTGGCCATATAACTCACAGATAACTTACTGTCTCCTTCTGAAAATATTTGTCTAAGTCTCCTAGTTGATTAGGCTTCCCTGGTGGCGCAGATGGTAAAGAAACTGCCTGCAATGCAAGAGACCTATGTTTGATTCCTTGGTTGGCGACATTCTCTGGAGAAGGACATGGCATCCCACTCCAGTATTCTTGCCTGGAGAATGCCATGGATAGACGAGCCTAGTGGGCTACAGTGCATGAGGTCACAAAGAGTCGGACAGGACTGAGTGACTAACACTTTCCCTGTTTGATTATGAACCTCTAGAGGATAAAAAACATCTTTTATTTATCCTTATCATTTTCCCATCAGCACCTGATAACAGTGCCACATGATTTTTCACTGTCTATGGCAGTTTTCTTTTAAAAATCCCAGGAGCTTCTCAGAAGGATCCATATAATTTTTGTGGTATTTTTTATCAAAAATGTATAACCTCATTCCAATCCTGAGAAAACATCGTGCAAACCCAAACTATGGGACATTCTACAAAATATAACCAATCATTGTTCTTCATAAGTGCACAGTGGTCATGAAAGAGAAGGAAAGACTGAGGAATCCTAACAGCTTTGGAAAGACTAGGAAGAAATAAAAATTAAATTCAGTTGGAATCCTGGATGCGATCTTACACAGAGAAAGGACATTGATGGAAAACTTGGCCAAATTTGAATAAAGTATATAGTTTAGCTGATAATATTTTACCAATGTTAATTATACTATGGTTTTGTAATATGTTACCACTGGAGGAAGCAGAGTGTAACTTTTTAAGTCTAAAATTAGTTTTTAAAGTTAAAAAAGTTTCAGGGGAAATAATTTTAAATTATTCAATAAATACCTTAAACTTTTTTCTGTTTAATTCTAGCACCAAGGAATATCATTTTTGCTGGCTGAAATGGCAATGAAAGTTGAACTAGCTAGATTGAGTTACCAGAGAGCAGCTTGGGAAGTTGATTCTGGTCGCCGAAATACCTATTATGCCTCTATTGCAAAGGCATATGCTGGAGATATCGCAAATCAGTTAGCTTCTGATGCTGTTCAGATTTTTGGAGGCAATGGATTTAATACTGAATATCCTGTAGAAAAATTAATGAGAGATGCCAAGATCTATCAGGTAATGTTAAAATGATTATGGTTGATTTTTAAGAAATAATATTCATAAATCATATGGTAGATCTCTGATTATTTAAAGATTTTATGTCACAGGTAATAATAAATCATCATAATAAGTGGCTGTGAGCCTAAATTTTTAGAACTAATTAACACAAAGAAGAATGTTACTTTGAAGTAAATGCCTTGAGTGAGCAAGCTAACAAAGCAAATAGTTTAGACATATAGATTTATCTGAATAACCCTTCTTTGATTCTTAACATCCTAGGTAATTGTAGCCACTCTTTGCTCTCCTAAAAGTCTGTATATCACGTAAACTAATTAAATTATTTTATTTTGAATCGTACCTGACAACTCTTGAGGTCATATTTGGGAGGTAAAAAAACACAAAGAGAATGTGATATGACTCTGTCTTCTAAATTAAATTGATGGTTAAGAAAACTTAGAGATAGTAGTGAAGAGATAGTAGTGATTTAGTAAATAAGATATAAATGCTCATTCCACATGTATCTTAAGTATTTATAAGCAATGCTTCTCAATATCTCCTCCATTACTTCCCTCAACCCCCAGGAAATTATTTGACAAATCTAGTCATTTAAAATCCAGGGGTAGAATCATAGAATGTTAAAGAAAGAAATTTAGACAGTGCAGCCCCTCAATTTAGATTTGAAAAAACTGAGGATCACAATTTGTGCCTTATCTAACGTTCCAAATTTATTTGATAATGCTCTCCCTTCCCTGGAGCCTATAATTATTACCTTTTTACTTTTCTCCGGCATCTGAACAAATAGTTAGAAGTTTAAACTGGAAGTGAGGGCTGTCTTCTAGGAATACTTAACTGAACAAAACAAATCCTTCCAGGATCTTTTTTCATTAGCAACTCAGTTCCTTAGGAACAAAAAGTAAAAATCAGGTTTGAGAGTAAGAATAGAAAATGACTGAAGATGACAACTAGCTAAAACAGCTCAAAAAAGTTGGTTAAATATTTCAGCAACATTAAACATTAGATTTCCCAAATACTTTTTGAAAGTCAATATCCTTTTGTTTTAAGACTGTCCTCCAAAATTTTGGTAGAGTTCTTATAATAATTTTAACTAATCTTTAGAGAATTATGTATTATCATGGTTTTCAGAAAATCAGGTTTCAAAATAACTGTACATTATAGACCATATGTATGGTTTGATTCAGTTTAGTACTAGAATGGAGTTTAGAGGACTGTCTAAAATACTGAGGACTTACATATGAAATATATTTAACCTACTTTTTTTTTTCTTCCAGATTTATGAAGGTACAGCACAAATTCAAAGGCTTATTATAGCCCGTGAACACATTGGCAGGTATAAGAAGTAACCAGATCACCGTGTTAATAATCGTTGAGTAATTAGAATATGATCTACTATTTAAACTCCAGGAAAGAATAAGGGCTTTAAGGTTTTTTTTCCAGCGAAAATTTTAACATAGGTTCTCATGTACTAAACCTGTATAACTGATTCTAATAGTATTAGGTTGGCCAAAAAGTTTGTTTGGGTTTTTTTATAATGTTATGAAAAAACCTGAATGAACTTCTGGGCCAACCCAAGTTTTCTACTTTTGTTTAACTTTATGACTTGCCTTTTCTATAACACATTTGGTTTTATTAAAGTTATGTGTTTTCCTTTAGTTCCAGTGTACCTGAATTACATTAACCTAGAAAAATACGTTTGGTTTGTTGTTTTAACCTCTGAAAATTAGAGAAACAGAAATTTCTTGGAATTTCAGTGTTTTTCCAAAGACAGAAAAGAAGGTTTATAAACTATTCAGAATGTTCCAAAATTTACATTGAGAAAATATTCTAGGATTTAAATAACTTGTCAGTGACTTTGTAGACTTAATGGTCTTATATTAGAAGAATTAATTTTACTGCAATTTGGAAAGCATTTGGTTTCTCTTTTGTACAGTAATAGTCAAAAATTTGATGTTCATATTCTCCCTTTAAACAGTGACCAGAAGTTACATAGAAGTTTTTAATTTTGAACCCACATAATTCTGAGCCCACATTTCACTTGCCTTATTTTTAAAAAGTCAATACAGTTTCCCTTAAATTATTTTTATATGACTCTGTTGGTCTCTGGTTAACCTTTGGTCTGTTGTATACAATCTGATTTCATGCACATACATTCTAAAAATAAACTTAAATTTGTTCAGTATTATGTATCTGTTCAATTTGTGTATCTGTTTGTATTCTTTTCAAGAAGTCTTATTATTTCATGTAATAGTGTATACTTGATTTATTTACTATGATGGAAAAAAATTCATGTTTTGATTTTGAACTGCATAAAGTTAGCTGTTCATGTTTTTATTAGATTGCATTATTAGAAAATATCAAGATGGAATAATGAAAGGACCAAATGTGACCTTATGTCACTTATTTTCCAATTCTGATACCAACTGGGCATCCACAGTTCAATCTTATTCTGACAATAATGCAGAATAGTTAGCATCAGACTCCACAGGTTTAAGAACTCTGGCCCACTCTGCCTGAAGTGGTATCTCACTTTCAACACCACTTGTAAATCCTGGATCCCCAGGCCACCCACACTTCTGTCCACTTTGGTTACAAATTTGGGTATTCCATGTCCCTGCCCTCAGGTTTGATAATTTGCAAGAATGACTCACAGAACTCAGATAAAACACACTTACTGGTTTATTACAAAGGAGGAAATGCAAAGAGCAAGGTATAAGGAGAGACACCGGGTTACATAACTTCTCCCAATGCACCACCCCCCCAGTACTGCAGTGTGTTCCTTGGAAGCATAGTTCAGTGTGTAATCTGGAAACTCCTGAATCTCATCATTCAAGTGTTTATGGAGAATCCTCAGCCTTCCTTTCCTCCCCAGATGTCAGGTGGGGCTGAAATTTCCACCTGCTTTAGTCAGCTAAGGTCGCCGTAACAAACTGCCACAGACTGGGTGGCTTAAACAACAGAAAATTTTTTTCTCACAGTTCTGGAGGCTAGAAGTCTAAGACCAAGGTACCATCTTGGTTGGTTTCTGGTGAGGCCTCTCATCCTGGTTTGTGTAATACGCTGCTACCTTCTCATTGTGTTTTCACATGGCCTCGTGTCTGTGCACGACTGTAGGGAGCAGGCACTGGTGTCTCTTCTTACAAGGACACCAGCTTTATTAGATTAGAACCATACCTTTATGACCTGATTTAACTTTCATTACTTCTCTGAAGTCCAAAGCTTCAAATATGCTCACATGAGAATGGTTAGGGCTTCATCATATGTTGGGGGTAGGGGTGGGGGGAGCTGTGGGTGGCAGTCGAGACCACAACAGTATCCTCTAATTACTTGGTCTTTTTGGTGATCAGCCCCATCCTGAGCCTCTTTAGGGGTCCCACGCTGTCACCTCATTAGCATAACTCTACTTTGATCTTTTGACAGAACCTCATTAGGAATAATATAACATACTTCTGTTGCTCAGGAAATTCCAAGGAATTGATGAACTTAGAGCAGGCATGACCAAATGTTGGGGAAAAAACCATAAAGGGAAGCAGGACCTTATGGTCCTTACCCACCACCACCCCTTCTTCCCCATGTCCTTCACCTGTCTGTTGTCTGTGGGAAAACTTCAGCTGAAGAAAAAGTTTAATCAGAAAAGTGAGAAAATGCAGAAGCAAAGAAAAGCAGTCAAACAGGTCAAAAACAGTAACTGTTTAATCAGTGAGCAAAGCCAAGAACCTTTAGTTCCTCCTCCAAAGCTATGGAAAGTATTTTGAGCCATATCCTGTGAGCTGTATTATAGAGTCTGAAAGCCCCACCAGGTGAAAGAAGTTAACTACAAAATAACCAGACTGTAGCCATGACATAAGCTGCCACAATTCTGAGAATTTGTCTCAAGGAAATAGAAATAAACTGACCCTGGAACTGAAGAATAACTGTATTTAAAGCAATCAAGATGACGCTGGTCAGACCACCACATGACCAATTTCAAGATGACTGTCAGAGCTAACTGCTGTTTCTGCATGTGGCCCTCTCTGTCTAGAAAAGCTCTTTCTCCCTGATTGTCAGGTTGTGGTGAGTCGGGCTTTATATGTGTCTCCCTCATCCTTGCCCCCACCCCCAGCCATTTCCAGCATCCAAAATAAAGCAAACATTCCATCAAACTTGCTTCTTTTTTTCCTTGTTGTTTTTAGGTGGTTAAAAAAAAAAAAAAAAAAACTTTTAATTTTGTATTGGGGTATAGTTGATTAACAATGTTGTGACAGTTTCAGGTGAACAGTGAAGGGACTCAGCCATATATATACATGTATCCATTCTCCCCCAAACTCCTCTCCCATCCAGGTTGCCACATAACATAGAGCAGAGTTCCATGTGCTATACAGCATTTGTTATCCACTTTAGCATTGTGTGCATGTCCATCCCTAACTCCCTAACTGTCCCTTCCCCCTGGCAACCATAAGTTCATTCTTGAAGTCTGAGTCTGTTTTATAAGTAAGCTCATCTGTATCATTTCTTTTAGATTCTGCATAGAAGGTTGTCATACACTATATTTTTCCTTCTCTGTATGACTTACTTCACTTAGTATGACATTCTCTAGATCCATCTATGTTCCTGCAAATGGCATCATTTCATTCTTTGTAATGGCCGAGTAAAATTCCATTGTATATGTATACACCACATCTTATCCATTCCTCTATTGATGGACATTTAGGTTGCTTCCACGTGTTGGCTATTGTAAACAGTGCTGCAATGAACATTGGGGTGCGTGTATCTTTTCGGATCATGTTTTCTCTGGATATATGCCTGGAATGGGATTACAGGGTCATATGGTTAGCTTTATTTTTAATTTTATAAAGAACCTCCATACTGTTCTCCATAGTGGCTGTACCAATTTACATTCCCAACAGAATAGGAGGGGTCTCTTCTCTCCATACCCTCTCCAGCATTTATTGTTTTCTACCCAACTTCTTCTTTATTGGCTTTTGAGTGGCAACAGGCACACCACAATTTTGGTTACAGACTCACCCAGGGACTGAGGACAAAGACCAAATACATTTCCTCTTACACCTCACTAAATTATAAAGATCTAATATTTTACCCAAAAAGTTTAAATGGCTTTTTCATGCTTAACTGTGAAACTGTTTTTTAATGGCACAGCTCAAGATTGGTAACAGATTGGGTCTCTAAATAAGTTGGATATTGGTGATGGAATTCCAGTTGAGCTATTTCAAATCCTGAACAATGATGCTGTGAAAGTGCTGCACTCAATATGCCAGCAAATTTGGAAAACTCAGCAGTGACCAGAGGACTGGAAAAGGTCAGTTTTCATTCCAATCCCAAAGAAAGGCAATGCCAAAGAAAGCTCAAACTACCGCACAATTGCACTCATCTCACATGCTAGTAAAGGGATGCTTAAAATTCTCCAAGCCAGGCTTCAGCAATACGTAACTGTGAACTTCCAGATCTTCAAGCTGGTTTCAAAAAAGGCAGAGGAATTAGAGATCAAATTTCCAACATCCTCTGGATCATGGAAAATGCAAGAAAGTTCCAGAAAAACATCTAATTCTGCTTTATTGACTATGCCAAAGCCTGTGACTGTGTGGATCACAATAACCTGTGGAAAATTCTGAAAGAGATGGGAATACCAGACCACCTGACCTGCCTCTTGAGAAACCTATATGCAGGTCAGGAAGCAACAGTTCGAACTGGACATGGAACAACAGACTGGTTCCAAATAGGAAAAGGAATACGTCAAGGCTGTATATTGTCACCCTGCTTATTTAACTTATATGCAGAGTACATCATGAGACATGCTGGGCTGGCTGAAGCACAAGCTGGAAACAAGATTGCAGGGAGAAAGATCAATCACCTCAGATACGCAGATGACACCACCCTTATGGCAGAAAGTAAAGAAGAACTAAAGAGCCTCTTGATGAAAGTAAAGAGGAGAGTGAAAAAATTGGCTTAAAGTTCAACATTCAGAAAACGAAGATCATGGCATCTGGTCCCATCACTTCATGGCAAATAGATGGGGAAACAGTGGCTGACTTTATCTTTGGGCTCCAAAATCCACTGCAGATGGTGATTGCAGCCATGAAATTAAAAGATGCTTGTTCCTTGGAAGGAAAAGTTATGACCAACCTAGACAGCATATTAAAAAGCAGAGACATTACTTTGTCCACAAAGGTCCATCTAGTCAAGGCTATGGTTTTTCCAGTGGTCATGTATGGATGTGAGAGTTGGACTGTGAAGAAAGCTGAGTGCCGAAGAATTGATGCTTTTGAACTGTGGTGTTGGAGAAGACTCTTGAGAGTCCCTTGGACTGCAAGGAGATCCAACCAGTCCATCCTAAAGCAGATCAGTCCTGGGCGTTCATTGGAAGGACTGATGCTGAAGCTGAAACTCCAATACTTTGGCCACCTGATGTGAAGAGTTGACTCATTGGAAAAGACCCTGATACTGGGAAAGATTGAGGGCAGGAGGAGAAGGGGATGACAGAGGATGAGATGGTTGGATGGCATCACCCACTCAATGAACATGGGTTTGGTTGGACTCCAGGAGTTGGTGATGGACAGGGAGGCCTGGCGTGCTGCGGTTCATGGGGTCGCAAAGAGTTGTACATGACTGAGCAAGTGAACTGAACTGAACACTGAAATTACAAGTTACGTGTAATATGTATGTTCCAAATATAAATTTGCATTTACCTAAGTTAAAAAACTCACCTACATAAACCTTCTAGACATCTAATTATATTCTAAAGCCATATAATAATAAAGTACCTTTGATAAGTATTAAGTGATTATATAATTATCAATTAAGAGACTTTAGTCACAAGTAACCAGAATGAACTTAAGCTACTTAAGCAAAATACGGACAAATGTAAGCATATTGAAGTGCCTCATGTATCTGAAGGCTGGAATGGAGTCAGTTTTAGGAAGGGACTAAAACCAAAATAGTCTTTAGGAACCCATGAAATAGTACTTTTCTGTCTCTCAGTTCTACCTTCTCTACCATGTTGCATTCTTTCTTGATCTATAGACTAGTTTCCTCTACTTTTTTGATCTCAAGATAGAATAAAATCTAGCACTTTATATATTAGATTTCCCACCACTTAGAAAAGTTGACTGGCTAGGGCCATTACAGCCTGGAGTACAGGTCAGATTACAAGAATGATTTTTGATTGCCTACATCTGTGACTTGATGGTTCCTGGAAAAGACAATTTTATAAAACATCTGGTATATTTTTTTAAGATCTGGTATTTTTATGACAAGTTTAATGAATGTTTAAGGAATCTACCAGAGTAATCAATTTGCATATAGGAAGAAGAGATTGTTCCAAGACCCCTCTGGATTAAAAAAAAAACACAACTGTTTATATGGCTTCTAGAATGAAATCCATTGATTTGAATATATCCCTGTAATCAGATAATAAAAAGTTCTTTGGGGATTAAAGGTTGAACCCTATAGGCAACAGTGGTGTTTTTTTTTTTTTTTTTTTTAGGTTTCATGTAACTAATGAATGAGAAAACTAAAAAGATGTTAAATTGTATAAGGGAGAACTTAAGAACAGACATTTCTACAGTTAGAAATGCTTAAAAGAATTTGCTAATATGTGTAAAACTGGTTAATAACCTGTAGGGTGAAAAATAAAGAGAGGGTCATTTTTTCTTTACAGGAGAAACCAGTTGTAGTTCATGGTTCATTTCCATAACTCTCCATTTTCTACAATTTAACTTTTAACTTTACAGAGTTGTAAAAGAGTTAAACCAGGCAATAGAAAATCACAGATATATACCTGTTCAGAAAATACCCAGAGGATCCATGAGATAATACCTTGATGTTGTTCAATCACTCAGTCCTGTCCAACTCCTTGCAATCCCATGGACTGCAGCATGCCAGACTTCCCTGTCCTTCACTATCTCCCAAAGTTTCTTCAGACTCATGTCCATTGAGTCTATGATGTCATCCAACCATCTCATCCTCTGTCGACTCTGTCTCCTGCCTTCAATCTTTCCCTGCATCAGGGGAAAGAGTTGGCTCCAATGAGTTGGCTCTTCCCATCAAGTGGCCAAAGTATTGGAGCTTCAATTTCGGCATCAGTCCTCCCAATGAATACTCAGGGTTGATTTCCTTTAGGATTGACTGGTTTGATCTCTTTACTGTCCAAGGGATTCTCAAGTCTTCTCCAGCACCATAATTCCAAAGCATCAATTCTTCAGTGCTCAGCCTTCTTTATGGCCCACATCTCACATCCATACATGACTACTAGAAAAACTATAACTTTGACTATACAGACCTTTGTCAACAAAGTGGTGTCTTTGTTTTTTAATGCCCTATCTAGATTTGACATAGCTTTCCTTCCAAGGAACAAGCATCTTTTAATTTTGTGGCTGCAGGCACCATCCACGGTGATTTTGGAGCCCCCCAAAATAAAGTCTGTCACTTTTTCCACTTTTTCCCCATCTATTTGCCATGAAGTGATGGGACTGGATGCCATGATCTTTATTTTTTGAATGTTGACTTTTAACCCAACTTTTTCACTCTCCTTCAACTTCATCAAGAGGCTCTTTAGTTCCTCTTTGCTTTCTGCCATTAGGATGGTGTCATCTGCATAGCTGAGGTTATTGATATTTCTCCCTGCAATCTTTTTTTTTAAATTTCTTATATTCTTTTATTCTGCATTGCATCCAAACATTATGTTTTACTTTGATCATTACCTCCACAAAATCCTAATTGCTAAGTAAAGCCTATTCATTAAATATCAATACCATACCTAATGAAAATGGCATTTTATAGAGCTCTTAGATACTATACCCCTGGAAGCATATGCTCTATAGAGATGGCCAATATTCAGAAGCTAGATTTTCTTGTACTTCCCAAGTGATCAGGAATAACCAAAATATTTTAAATGAATGAAAATTATTCATGGTCCAAAAAGCTAGCTTGTGCTTCATCCAGCCTGGCATTTCACATGATGTACTCGGCATATAAGTTAAATAAGCAGGGTGACAATATACAGCCTTGATGTACTCCTTTCCCAATTTTGAACTAGTCTGCTGTTGCTTCTTGACCCACATATAGGTTTCTCAGGAGATAGGTAAAGTAATCTGGTAGTCCCATCTCTAAGAATTTTCCACAGTTTGTTGTGATCCACACAGTCAAAGGCTTTAGCATAGTCAGTGAAGCAGATTTTTTTTGGAATTCCCTTTTTTTTTTTATGATAAAGTGGATGTTGGCAATTTGATCTCTGGGCTGGGAAGTAGGAAATGGAGTAGGAAATTGCAACCCACTCTAGTATTCTTGGAGAATTCCATTAACAGAGGAGCCTGGTGGACTATAGTCCATGGTGTTGCAAAAGAGTCAGACACAACAGAGTTACTGGCACAGACAGACAAGGCTTTAGTTATACAATCAATTTGTTTACTTATATCCTGGTAAACAGGAATAAATATTCCTTTTGAATACTGCCATGAAACGTAAGGAGATGTAGTAAATGTTTTTAAATCCTGGGAAACAGTGAGAAACAGATACCATTTTAAAATTCCAGTTTATAAAAGCAGAGTCTACTAAACTGAAGATGAGACAGCCTAAAAATTAAAAAGGGTTTTCTCATATATCCATAAAAATAGAATATAACTGCTGCATGCATAAATAATATTCCAAACAAGTAGCCATGATTAAATTTCTCTCATCAGTCCATTAAGTTCTCTATAAGTGCTCTGTTGGATCTTGGATCAGTAAACTACTTTCAAGAGGCTCTCTGCTTCAAGACAAAAGAGTTCTAGAAATCCTGATTGGATCCACTGGTATGGGGTGAAATCTGTCTAGCTATGACAACTTGAAAATGTGTGCCCGCAAAACTATTCTCTGATGTATATGCTGATAGTTCAATGTACCTGATTCTTTCCATGACGCTCTGAGACTGTCCCCTCCTGAATGCACTAATTTTGACCTGTAGGACTATAGGCAGAGCCTTCAAGCTAGCATCATAATAAAACAGAAACTATCTACAAATAACTGTTGTGATTCAGGCTACTGTAACAATACTGCTGCCAACTAAAGAAATGTCACTTGCCATCCAGTTCTGTTAAGAATGAAGCTATTTTGTAGGCAGCATAGAAACACAGGTATAGAGAATAGACCTGTGGACACAGTGCGGGAAGGAGGGAAGTTGTGAAGTTGCTCAGTCGTGTCCGACTCTGCGACAGCATGGATTATAGCCGACTAGGCTCCTCTGTCCATGGAATTTTCCAGGCAAGAGCACTGGAGTGGGTTGCCATTTCCTTTTCCAGGGGATCTGGCAGACCCAGGGATCAAACCCAGGTCTTCTGCATTGCAGGCAGATGCTTTAACGTCTGGGCCACCAGGGAAGCTGGTATGGTGTGAAATCTGTCTAGCGGAAAGGAGAGGGTGGGACAGATTGAATGAGTAGCATTGACATATATACATTACCATAATGTATAAAATAGATACCTAGTGGGAATTTGCTATATCGTGCAGGGAGCTCAACCTGGTGCTCTGTGACAACCTAGCGGGGTGAATGGGGTGGGTGGTTGGAGGGAGGTTCAAGAGGGAGGGGACATATGTATACCTATGGCTGATTCATGTTGATATATGACAGAAACCAACAGAACATTGTAAAGCAATTATCCTCCAATTAAAAATTAATGTTGGTGAAAGTCGTGTCCAACTGTGTGACCCCATGGATGGTAGCCTGCCAGGCTCCTCTGTCCATGGAATTTTCCAGGCAAGAATACTGGAGTGGGTTGCCATTTCCTTCTCTGAAAAGAATGTTTAAAAAAGATTTAAAAAAAGAATTAATCTATTAGCCACTGTAGTCACTGACCTTCAACACAACCTGAAAGGAATTAGGACAGAATGAAGCACTCTATGCTTTGGGAAAACTGCCAGAACAGACCTTCAGATAGATAGGTATTTTCAGGAAAAAATTTTTATGATCCTGGCTTCTTGTATCTTCTTGTATTTAGAAAAGCACTAAAGCCATTAACTAAGATATCTGTTCCTCATGACTAGCAGCAATTTTCTATGGAGATGTGTACTTGGTTGCACATACCCCTTTCACCAAAATAACATCTATACTGACCTTCCTCCTTACCTCTTCAGAACAGTTTCTCAGAGTTATTTGAGGCTGTCATCTGGGCTATAGTCCTCAGTAAGATACTGAGTGAATTCAACTCACTCAGCTTTTCAAAAAATTAAAATTCAGCTTTTAAAAATATTAATTTATTTTAATTGGAGGATAATTACTTTACAATATTGTGATGGTTTCTGCCATACACTGACATGAATCAGCCTTGGGTGCACATGTGTTCCCTCATCCTGAATCCCCCTCCTACCTCCATCCCCACCCCATCCCTCTGGGTTGTCCCAGAGCACCGGCTTTGAGTGCCCTGCTTCATGCATCAAGCTTGCACTGGTCATCTATTTTGCATATGGTAATATACATGTTTCAATGATATTCTCTCAAATCATCCCACCCTTGCCTTCTCCTACAGAGTCCAAAAGTCTATTCTTTACATCTGTGTCTCTTTTCCTGTCTTGCATATAGGATCATCATTACCATCTTTCTAAATTCTATAAATTCCATATAATATACTGTATTGGTGTTTTTCTTTCTGACTTACTTCACTCTGTATAATAGGCTCCAGTTTCATCTACCTCATTTGAACTGACTCAAATGCATTCTTTTTAAAGCCTAGTAATATTCCATTGTGTATATGTACCACAATTCCCTTATCCATTCGTCTGCTGATGGACATATAGGTTGCTTCCATGTCCTAGCTATTGTAAACAGTGCTGCAATGAATATTGGGGTACATGAGTCTCTTTCAGTTCTGGTTTCCTTGATGTGTATGCCTACCATACAACCCAGTGGGATTGCTGGGTTGCATGGTCGTTGTATTTCTAGTTTTTTAAGAAATCTCCCCACTGTTCTCCACAGTGGCAGTATCAGTTTGCATTTCCACCAACAGTGTAAGAGGGTTCCCTTTTCTCCACACCATCTCCAACAGTTATTGTTTGACTTTTTGATGGTGGCCAATCTGATTAGTGCAACTCACAGCTTTTATGTTGTATGTTTTTTTCTGTTCACACCATGGACCAAGTGGTTTAAACAACAATTTATTTCTCACAGTCCTAGAGGCTAGGAAGTCTAAGATCAAGATTTTTACCTTCTCTGTGTTGCAGACTTCTAACTCCTTGTATCTTCACATGGCAAAATTAGGGTGAGAGAGCTCTCTGGGGTCCCTTTGATAAGTGCCCTAATCCCATTCCTGAAGACTCTATTCTTATGACCTAATTACCTCAAGGCCCCACTTCCTAATACCATTGTACTGGGGATTCAGATTTCAACATATGAATTTGTGTGGGGACAGAAGCATTCAATCAAATACCAAAAACCAAGACTGAGAGCTACAGTTAATTACTATACCCAATAATATAATCAGATATAATCAAATATATATATAATATAATCAGATAGTAAGACAATAATCAGAATAGAAACTAGTGAAAATCTTTACAGTGCTTAACTATTTCATAAGAATCTAACCATTACTTCCCTGAGGGAAACAAGAGCATTGACAAAGCTCCAGGGCCTTCTCAATTTTGGACATATTTATATTAATATTTTTATTTAATTTTTAATATTAATAATATTTTACCTAGACAACTTTAAGCTATGGAAGGCTGAGTTGATCTGATATACTTACCAAATTTTTCTATAAAGCTCCTTGAGTATGGTGCTGGTAAAATATAAAATATGGAGCATATGAAATAAATTTAATTATTTCAAATATCTTTCTTTTTACAAGGTGAAAAAATAAATTTTTGTTTATTTTCCAGTCTCCCAACCCTTGTCCTCCAGGAAATTTCAAATATACATTGAGATGTAAAATATATCCTGAAAGTTTTTTATTTTTGTAGATTCAAGATTTAACCTTGAGAAGGCAAAATCAAGAGATGTCATAAATGACCTGATTACTTAAGATAGGCTTATAGGTACCTGAGAAAGAACACTTGTGTACCTATTTAGTCAAAGGGGCAAAAAATAAAAACAAGTACAGAAAAATATAACATGATTATATGGAACTTTGTTTCTCAAATGAGGAAACTTTGTTTCCTTTCTTAAAAAAAAAAAATTAAGACATTAAAATTTCAACATATAGAACACAGAAAATGTATTCTGGTAAGACAAAAATCTCTGCTATCTAGGCAGAAGGTAAAGAGGAATATTTTACTTTTGTAAGCAAGTCCCATAGAACTGAGTGAACTTTGCCAAAATTTTAGCACCTTTCAGTGTTTTTCAGACTCAAGTATTACACACCAAGGCAAATAAAATTCACAGTCCTAAAGTTTGTCTTTAACTATGTATTTTCGTATTCGAGAACAAATTCTTACTGTGTGAACATGAATTTTAAAAAATGTTTCTAAGCTAGTGGTTTCTATCAGAATGATTGTTTTTCTCTGAAGTCTATCTCACGCAAAGCATTAGAATTAAAATTTTTTTTCTGTTAATCTGGGGACTAATCCATTTATATAAGTGCCTATTTATCTCTATAAACCAATCAGGACAGAGTTCTTTAATCTGAGGAATAATCTGTTGCCGAGGTCCAGCTGATCCAGGGTATTCGGCTTTGGCGACTATTGATTTATTTATTTATCAAAGATATAAAGAGTAATAGAATGAGGATAGCTCAGTAGGAAAATTCAGTGGAGAAAAGAAGCTGAGTAGCTTGGTTTACGAGGAAAATCAATATAACCCATGACACCAGGTTAGCTCTGACCACGGAGGCTGCAGGCGCCCTCTCGAATAGCGGAAGGTGCCCCACCTTAGACACCTTCTCGAGTGGGTCTTAGAAGCCCAGGCAAATAAATGGTCGCAGAGGATATCCACGCTCCAGATGGAGACTCAGCTGGAAGTTAAGGGGAAGAATGACATGGGGAGACCAAGGGTTGGTGAGCAAGGCCAGTAGCTTTATTTTCAACAGGGGTTTTTATACCCTAAGTTACACACAGAGGATAATAGGGGATGCAAAGTCAGCAGTCTTTGATCCTTATCAAAAACCAGGGTTTCTTTCCTGCAAATTTATAGTATACAAATGGTTTAGGTGATTTACATCATCTTCTGACCAGAAGGCCTATTAACATTTTATGACTCTTGACAAAGACTTATCAACAAAGACTTATTTTCCCTAAGAGTAATTATTTTAAGATTTGGCACCATCTTCCTTGCATTCCTATAGGGCGGATGTATAATGGGTTTTACAACAAAGGAAAGAATTTATTACCTTAAGGGTCTAAAGTTACTAACACCAAGGCCACTACTTATTTTTTCTACATACCAACTATTAATTAATACATATTCAAGGATACAATTCAGGGGATGTGGAAATTTGGCAACAAACATTGGCTCATTAATGAAATCTTTTACTAGTTTTATTCTGACAGTTTCTAACTCTCTGAGAGGCTCTAAAGCTATTTGAATATCTTAAGCTTCCCGTGCCTCGAGGCTGGGAGACTGTAAACAATCGTATGCATAGCTGTAGGAGTCCAGGTAAACTTGTCAGGTGAGTTAGAAAGCCATCTGAGGGGTTTGGATTTAAACACTCCTAGTTGCCCAGGAACTTTATTAATTGGAGCTGTAAGTTAACTCTTTGACAGAGAGAGTGAGATGGTGGTGGGGGACAGCCCCCAGTAAAGTCAGAGGTGAGAGCACAAAGCAATAAGGTAGGCAGACTCTGGTTTTTGGGGTGGGTAGATGCTCGAGAATATCCGGGGGACTCCTGAGGCTCGATCCCGCCTTTGCATATGCCGAGCCTCCTTCCTCATGACCTTTGTCACGAGTGGAATGTCTCTCGCCGGCTCCCGGCAATCTGATTTATTAGTTTACACTGTCCAAAAGTGGGAAGGTACTTCATAAATGTTCAGTAAGAAGTCAAAGCCTTCCTCGATTTAATACATATACATTGAGAACTTAAAAGTTTCAGATCTATAATAACTTCAGCCATAGGCAAGTGAACTTACCAGTCCAGATCTCAAAGTTGTTCACCTTTTCAGTGGGCTCTAAATTCTTAGCTGATTAGCTCTGCTTTCACACACAGACAAGAGTGGATAAACAAGATTCTCTATTGTCTCTCATCCATGAGAAAATAGTCTTCTATAGTAAATGAATGGGTCATAAAAACATTGTCTCAATCATTGCTACCAATGAGACTAAATTATGAACTATGCCTGAAACAGAAACAAAAATAAGACATAAAATCAGTAAGGCAGGCAAAACCTACATTAAGGTCCAAAACAGTTAAGGTCTTATTGCCACATGGAGTGGCTGTGAGAGCCATGCAAGTCACTGTGAGAGCCAAGAAAGAGAACTGCCCTGGCTTAAGTAGATATTAAGGTGCCATTCTCAAGCAATGCAGTTTCCTTGGCTCTATATGTTCTGCTTACATGGGTATCAAGGCAAATGTATAATTTTCAAAATAGTAAAATCATGATGTATATAAATGTAAGATGAACACATGTCAAAATTTTTATTTAATTATTAATAAAGGAGGGAACCAATAATATATTAAAACGAATTTCCAGCAACCAATTTAAACCTTAAAACCTAGATGTCTCAATATTTCTTCTTTTATAATTAAGGACATGAATTTACACTTTTAAATGTTTTCATCTCCAACTTAAAAGGCTTCTCTTAAATTGCTCCAAAATTCTAGTCCTATACACTGCATCTTTCCTATCCAGAATCCTTTTATTATTGGAACTACTTAGTTAAGAAGGCTTGCAATTTTAAAACTTTAGACAAGATTTCATTTGCTTAAACTGAATCCAAAAACGGGGAATAAGAAAATCAGGGATGTCATAAAATGTATACAAGGTAATAAAATTTTGCAAGTGTAATATGGAGCATGGAGCATGTAATATTCTGCTTCTACATTTGCTATTTCAGAAATAAATGACTCATAGCCAAGACATAGAAGCAACCTAAATGTTCATTGACAGATGAATGGATCAAGATAATGTGCTATACATACACACACACACACACACACACACACACACACACACACACACACAATGGAATGCTGTGGGCATGCTCAGTCAATCTCATGTTCAATTCTTTGTGACCCCATGGACTGTAGTCCTTCAGGATTCTCTGTCCATGGGATTTTCCAGGCAAGAATACTGGAGTGGGCTGCCATTTCCTACTCCTGAGGATCTTCTCAAGCCAGGGATCCAAACCCTGTCTCCTGTGTCTCCTGCATTGTCAGGCAGATTCTTTACCACTGTGGCACCTGGGAAATCCAATGGAAGAATGAAGTAATGCCACTTTCAGCAACATGGATGGACCGAGATTATTATATTAAGCGAAGTGAGTCAGACAAAGACAATTATATGATATCACTTATATGTGGAATCTAAAAAGATACAAATGAACTTATTTACAAAACAGAAATAGACTCAGACATAGAAAACAAATTATGGTTACTAAAGGGGTAATGAAAGAAGGGGGTGGTGGAGATAAATTAGGAGTTTGGGATTAACGCATACACTACTATAATACAAGGAACTATACTCAATATCTTGTAATAACCTATAATGGAAAACAATCTGAAAAAGGATATAAATATGCATTTATATATATATATACACACATATAAATGCATAACTGAATGACTATGCTGTAGACTGAAAACATTGTAAATAATTTATACTTCAATTTAAAAAATGAACAACTCAGTTACTATGTTTCATTGATTTCAAATGCATATTTTAAAATTTAATGTCTCAGAAATCTGGATAAATTTTGTTACTAGCCATTGACTACTTTTTTTCCCCCTACATTTGATGTCTTGGCAATTGGGATGTTTCTTACAGTCAGTGAAATCTTAGGTAAAATATGATACTGTTGTTTCCTGGAAACGCTATTCCATGACATTATAAACACTAGAAACAGTTTATATATTGAATGCTAACGAAACTATGTCCATAGATGCTCCTGCATCTCCTCTATTTCCTGCTTTGGCAGGAAGATTCTTTACCACTAGTGCATATATATATATATATATGGACTTCCCAGGTGGCTCAGATGGTAAAGAATCAGCCTAAAATGTGGGAGACCTGGGTTTGATACCTGGGTCGGGAGATTCTCTGGAGAAGGGAATGTCTACCCACTCCAGTATTCTTGCCTGGAGAATTCCATGGACAGAGAAGCCTGGCAGGCTACAGTCCATGGCGTCACAGAGTTGGACACCACACTTTTCTCTGCAGGGGAGATATTTTTACTTCTGAAGAGGTAAAACATACAAAGTCTCAAAAGTATCAGATTATTCAGTGAAAAATGAAAGTGAAAGTCGCTCAG